>NW_005200170.1:631063-739333 GCF_000372725.1 Emiliania huxleyi CCMP1516 | reverse complement strand
AGGAGGGGGAGGAGGAGAGGAGGGGACCGGGCAGGCAGGGAGCAGAGGCAGGGAGCAGGGGCACTGCAGCGGCGCGTCCCGCGGGAATGGGCGCGCTGGCGACGGCGTGGTGGCTACGGCGTGGGGACGGCCGACTGCGGTCGACTGCGGTCGACTGGGGACGGTGTCCACCTCTTGAGAGAGAGAGAGAGAGAGAGAGAGAGAGAGAGAGAGGGAGGGAGGGAGGGAAGGAGGGAGGGAGGGAGGGAGGGAGGGAGGGAGGGAGAGAGAGAGAGAGAGAGAGAGAGAGAGAGAGAGAGAGAGAGAGAGAGAGAGCTCGAATGGTGCTCCACATCTAGGCTGGCCCACCCCCGCGCATGTAGTGCTTCTGCCCAGACTGCGCGAGCGCATATGTGTTCTCGGAGAGAAGCTCGAAGAAGCCGATCAGCAGGAGGATCTGCAGCTTCGCGTTGGTGGGCAGAGCGTCCCACTGCGCGGCGGGGCCGCCCGCCGCGGCGATGTCGCCGAAGGTGGTGCCCTCGAGCGTGCACGCCCACGGGAAGTGCACGCCGTTCGACTGCAGGCAGAAGCCGACAAACGCAGCCTACGGTAGGCGACGAGGCGGCGCCGCATGGGAAGGCGGCTCGCAGACAGCGGCTCCAGCAGCGGAGCTGGGGACGGCGCACCATCGCAACGCGTCCGTGCTTCAGCTCGGCGTGGCGCAGGAAGCCGATGGTGGCCTCCTGCGACTGCCCCCAGAAGCCCATGTCGGCGAGCGGCGTCGGGTTCCTGCGCGAAACCGGCGGCGCCGTCGGGGCTTGTGGTGGCGGGCGATGGCGGCGGCAGGCAAGGCGAGACCGCTCGAGCCGCACGCCGGCGCGAATTCGTGGTCGCCGCGTGCCGAGGTGCTGTGTCCATGTGTGTGCTTTGCCAGTGCCGTCGGGAAGCATCTAAGCCCGGCGCCAGTAGCCGACGACCGGGTTGGCCTTGACCGCGAGGCTCTTCAGGTCGTCGATCGTCTCCATCACGGGCGGCGTTGAGCGAGCCGCTGCGGGCTGGGCCACCGGCCGCACCGCCGGCAGCGGGGCAGCGAAGCCGACCGGGGCAGAAGACAGCAGGCTGAGCGACATCTCTTGCGCAATTATGGTTTTCACAGCAGCCTCGCACGCGTCCGAACCACACGTGTCCCTCCTTTCACATCCCAGTCCTTCCTGGTCTAGTGCCCTGCTTAAAGAAAGAAAGAAAGAAAAACAACCAAGGGAGGGATGGGAGGAGTGGCACGCCGCCACCACCGCGCAGCAGCGCCATGGGCGCGAGTGCAGCAGATGCGCTGCTGATGGAGAGCATTGCCGGCGAGCTCAGCTTTATTAGTCGGCAAAAAAAGAAGTTATACGACCGCGGGGAGCGGTTGTCAGTTTTCTTTCTTGTGAGAGAGAGTTGTTTTGTTTAAATTGTTTTCCTCCAAACGATCTCGGCACAAGAGAAAAATAATAAGAAATCAGGCACCATTGACACATTGACACACATCACAAGGAGGGCGGTTGAGCGGACGGAACGTGGGTGGGTGGGTGACGCCGCGCCGCGCGCACCCGCATCTCCTGTGCAAGTGAGGTGAGCGTGTCTGTGTCATGTGGTGCCGCTATCGCCTTCGCCTCCGTCGCCGCCGCCGCCTCTCTCTCGCGCAGCGAAGAGTGCGTGCAGCCGCGCGATCCGGTCCTGCATCAGCCTCTGCCGTCCCGCCGCCGCAGCCTCTGCCGCCGCCGCAGCCTCTGCCGCAGCCCGTGCCGGCGCCACTGACGCGGACGCTTGAAAGTCCCGAATCATCGTGGGCCGCGACTGCATCTCCTTGTCGCCGTGGCCTAGCTGGCCCTCGTCCCCACACCCGCAGCTCCAGACCAAACCGTCGGCCGTGACGAAGAGGCTATGCGAGCTTCCGGCCGCCGCAGCGACAGCGCGCCGGCCAGCCAAAGCCGCAACCTGCCTGGGCCGAAAGAAGAAACCCGGCTCAACACCGTGACCTAGCTGTCCTTCCTGTCCATTGCCCCATACCCAGAAGGCACCGTCAGCGGTGATGGCAATGCTGTGATCTTCTCCCGCCGCCACAGAAACGACTCGCCGTTCCTTCCAACCGGGAGATCGAGCCGGGCGTGCATAGTGGTGTGCAAATCGCCTTGGGAAGATGGCGATTGCCCCCCCCTCCGCCGGGGCTCTAGTCGCCGCCGCCGCCGCCGCCGCAGCAGCAGCAGCAGCGGCAGCGGCGGCGGCAGCGGCGGCGGCGGCGGCGGCAGCAGCAGCAGCAGCAGAAGCAGCAGCAGCAGCATCGCCCGCCGCAGAGGAGTCAGCCCCATCACCTCCACTACCCTCCGCCGCGGCCTCCTCTGCTCCTCTCGTGGTGGCCGCCGGCGGCGGTGGCAGCGAGCCATCAATCCTCCTCGGGAGCAGATGGTGTTCTGTGTCCTCAACTCTCGGGCCGTGGCCTAAGCGTCCACCCCGTCCGTCGCCCCAAGACCATACAGCGCCATCGGCGGTGATGGCGAGGCTGTGACTCTCTCCTGCCGACACAGCGATGACGCTCTGCCCAGCCAAGAACGCGATCTGCTTGGGCAGCAACACGTCCTCCTCGTCGCCGTGGCCCAGGCGGCCCTCGCTGCCCTTGCCCCAACTCCAAACGGCGCCGTCGGCGGTGATGGCGAGGCTGTGCCAAGTCCCTGCCGACACCGCGATGACGCGTCCCATCCCGTCGATTCGCTTTGGCAGCAGCTGAGTATCACGGTCGCCTTGGCCCAATGGGCATCCCGCACCCCAGGACCATAAAGCGCCATCGCCTGTGATCGCGAGGCTGTGAGCGCAGCCAACCGACGAAGCAACGACGCGGTGCCCTGCCAGCGCCTCGATCTTCTTCGGCTGGTGCTGGTCCTGCACGTCGCCGTGGCCCAAGCAGCCGCTGGCTCCCTCGCCCCAGGACCAGAGGGCGCCGCCGGCGGTGACGGCGAGGTTGTGATTATCTCCCGCCGCCACGCTCTCGGCGCACTCGCCGCCGAGGCTAGACGGGAGGCGGGTCGGCACGCTCAACTGGGTCACGCTCTCTCCGTGTCCGAGAAGCCCGGGGAGGGACATGTCCATATCGTCCTCATCCTCCTCGTCCTCCTCAGCGTCCTCACTGCCGCAGGACGCAAGCCGCCCCTCGCTGTCAATGAAGAGGCTGTGATTCTGGCTGGCTGCCACCAACGCCGGCGGGTTGGCCTCGCGTAGCATTGCCGCATAGCACAACCCGCCACGGCAGCCTTTGGACAGCCAATGCCCTCGCAGTAGCTCGAGATCGTAGCCCCGCTCCTGCGCCCGTAAGCGAAGTCCCTCGTCTACGACTGAGTCGTGAAGGAAGTGCGAGACGGCCGCGGTGCGAGCAATGTCGATGTGGCTGTCGCACTGGGAGACAATGCGCGCGAGGAGCTCGGGTGGCAGGTCGAGGAGCTGGGGAGGCGGCAGTGGGGGCGTGGTGTTGTCGGCGGCGCCAATGCGACACAGCCGCATTGCGGAGGCCACATTCGCCGCCGTGCGCCAGGCGGCAGCCGACGCCGCCACCACCACGCCAGCCTTTGCGGTCAACGCTGCCTCCAGCAGCCGCATGCCCTCCCGGTCCCCTTCCCGGTCGAGGATATGCGGCGCCGTCACCGCCACCCGCTGCGCCGCCGCCTCCACCCGCTGCACCGCCGCCACCATCGCCGCCTCCATCGCGGCCTCGGAGAGATCTTTCTGAAAATGAGCCAACCCGAGCAGTGGGCGAGCCGCACCTGGTGGTAGTGGCCCGCTGTCGCAAACGCCCCGCTTGTTCTTCGGCGGCGACTTCGACAACGGCAGGCTGGCGGCGGCGCCGCCGCCGCTCGTCGCTGCGCGCGGCGGCAGCGGTGCGGTCTCTCCCACCTCCGCCTCGCCCTCTGCCGCGAGCCGCTCGTCCGGCGCGCGCTGCGCCTCCGCCTCCGCCTCCCACCACTCCTCCTCCGCTGCCTCCGACGCCTCCGCCTCCATCTCCTCCGCGCCCACCGCCACCTCCGCCTCCATCTCCTTCGCCGCTAACTTAAAGGCGGCCATCGCCGCGCCGGCGATCGTGACCTCGCCGCGCATTAGCTTGCTCTGGCGCGCGCAAGCGGCTGGCACGCCGTGGCCCGGGCACAACTCCGCGCCCACCGCCGCCTCCGCCTCCATCTCCTCCGCGCCCACCGCCGCTGCCGCCTCCATCTCCTCCGCGCCCACCGCCGCCTCCGCCGCCGCCGCCGCCGCAGCCAGCGCCTCCTCTTCGATTGGCTCCACCCCCGCGGACAGCGCCCCCTCGCCCTCCATCGTCGCATCGGTGGGCGGAGCGGCGCCCGCCGCGTCTGCCGCCGGCGACGCAGCGTGCTTGGCGGCCTCCTCCGCCGCGTGCTCCGCCGCGTGCTCCGCCGGCGCGGTCTCCTCCATCGCGCTCGCACCCGGCTGCCCCTCCGGCGCCTCCTCTGGCGCCTCCACACCGTGTGAGGGTTGAAGCCCGCCAGCCCGCACCGCCACCTCCGCCACCGCCGCCCGCTGCGGAGTGGCTACCGCAACGGCAGCCTCCGCCTGGCGTGCAGCGGCAGCGGGGTGCTCGAGGACGCCGTCCTCCAAGCGACCCCGCAGCGCAAGCCTCGCCAGCATGCCGCTGGGCTCGGCGGTGAGGGGGTGCAGCTGCAGCGTGTGCGGCGGCAGGGACTCCAGCGGGTGCGTCACCTTCGGCACCTCGTGCGTAAGCCTCGCCTCGACGTCGTCGTCGATGCCCATGCGTCGGGATCTCACAAGGAGCGATGCTACAGTTCGCCGAGCGACATCCAGCAGAGAAGAAATGCGCGGCGAACTCCCCGGCCCTGGATGTGAGCTAATGATTGCACTCCAAGTGCTCCAAGTGCTCCGCCACATACACTGAATGACTGAAAAAGTAGGAGCCCAATCGAAAAGGCCCTCAAGGCCCTGAAAAAAAATACGTCAACTTGGCCTTAAAACTTAAGCCGTACCTCACACGACACGCAAGGCGCAGCCGACGGCGGTAATACGTGATCTCACTGAGTGTTCCTCCGCGCGCGCGTTGACGATCTGACCAGGTCGGATCGAGAGACACCGCGCACGCATGAACCACACACCCTAGGCACACCATTACCCCGCCGGGTCATCTCGAGTGACCTTGCAGCCCGGCGCCTCGTGAGGCGCTGCTGACAGCGGGAAGGGTTGGGGGTGACGGGCATGTGTGCTGTACCCGTCACCCCTCTGTACTGTGTCTACACGGGGAGTGGCTGGGCCGGGGAGTGGGTTGGGCGCGGGCGAAGTGAGCATCCTCGACCAAAGAGAGCGCCTCGCCATGGCAGTCTACACGTGCTCTGAGCCGCTGTATGGTCTCCATTCGCTGTGTGTTCCAGTTTGCCATGGTCATCGAATCTCCGTGTGCCAGATTGCGAGAAGTGAGCATGCCGAGCTAAGTCCCCGCAGGGCGCGAAGAGACCCAGGCGCATTGCAGAAGGCAGTTGAGCAGTGTGCGGTCGAGAGGCGTGCAGCGGTGGAGGAGGGGGGAGCGTGTCCGAGCTGGTCCCGCGGCGCGAAGAGACCCGGGCGCATCACAGTTCAAAAATCGGGTGCGGTCGAGATGCGTGGAGCGGTGGAGGAGCGTGTCCGAGCTGGTCCCGCGGCGCGAAGAGACCCGGGCGCATCACAGTTCAAAAATCGGGTGCGGTCGAGATGCGTGGAGCGGTGAAGGAGCGTGTCCGAGCTGGTCCCGCGGCGCGAAGAGACCCGGGCGCATCACAGTTCAAAAATCGGGTGCGGTCGAGATGCGTGGAGCGGTGGAGGAGCGTGTCCGAGCTGGTCCCGCGGCGCGAAGAGACCCGGGCGCATCACAGTTCAAAAATCGGGTGCGGTCGAGATGCGTGGAGCGGTGGAGGAGCGTGTCCGAGCTGGTCCCGCGGCGCGAAGAGACCCGGGCGCATCACAGTTCAAAAATCGGGTGCGGTCGAGATGCGTGGAGCGGTGAAGGAGCGTGTCCGAGCTGGTCCCGCGGCGCGAAGAGACCCGGGCGCATCACAGTTCAAAAATCGGGTGCGGTCGAGATGCGTGGAGCGGTGGAGGAGCGTGTCCGAGCTGGTCCCGCGGCGCGAAGAGACCCGGGCGCATCACAGTTCAAAAATCGGGTGCGGTCGAGATGCGTGGAGCGGTGGAGGAGCGTGTCCGAGCTGGTCCCGCGGCGCGAAGAGACCCGGGCATCACAGTTCAAAAATCGGGTGCGGTCGAGATGCGTGGAGCGGTGGAGGAGCGTGTCCGAGCTGGTCCCGCGGCGCGAAGAGACCCGGGCGCATCACAGTTGAAGAATAGGGTGCGGTCGAGATGCGTGGAGCGGTGAGGCATAGAGCGGGTGGCGAGGAGGTCCAAGGGAGGAGGAGATGGTTGCTTCGTGGACTGCCTGTGAGTGGGTTGTCCGTCTGTCTCCATACCATATCATCGCCTCGTCAGTGGGTTGTCTGTCTGTCTCCATACCGTATCATCGCCTCGTGTGCGGCAGCGCCGAGCAGCAGAACGAAGAGCAGCGACGACTGCGGTTGGAGCGCGGGAGCGAGGGGCGGGCGCCGCGGCGGCGGCGGAGGAGAGAGCGGTGGCAGGAGGAGTGGCGGCGGTCTTCGGGATCGCATGTGCGTTGGTGAAGGTGCTGTGCGGCTGTCGGTGTCATCGTGGCTCCGTCACCATTCGTCCGTCACCATATCATCGCCTCGTGAGGGCGGCAGCGCCGAGCAGCAGGACGGGTAGCGACTGCGGTGGAGCGTCGGAGCGAGAGCGGGGGGGCGGGGGGCGCGGCGGCCGCAGGGTGGCGGCGGCGGCGGCGGCGGCGGTGAGGGGGGAGAGGGAGGCGACGGGCGGTGATGGAGAGACGGCGCCAATATGGATCACGCTCTCTCACCGCACGCATGCTTGCACCGAGGCACCGAGGCGAGACGACGAGCGCGACTGCGAGGTTGGAACACCGGACGAGGGGGCGGGGCGGGCGGCGGCGGCGGAGGAGGCGGCGGAGGTGGCGGTGGCGGTGGCGGGTGGAGCGAGGTGATAGAGGGGAAGAGGAGCTGACTGGCCTCGCGAGCCACGTGCCGCCGAGCAGGAAGGTAGCGACTGCGGTGGAGCGTCGGAGCGAGGGCGGGGGGAGGCGGGGGGCGCGGCGGCCGCACGGTGGCGGCGGCGGCGGCGGCGGCGGTGGAGGGGGGGAGGGAGGCGACGGGCGGTGGTGGACGTGGAGAGAAGCACACACAGGACCACTTGCCGAAAGAAGCTCGAGCCGCCCGGAGGCTTGTTTGCAACTGCGGTTGGCAGCGGAAGCGAAGGGCGGGGCCGGGCCGGGCAGGCGCAGCCGAGTGACACCGGCGCCAACATGGATCACGCTCTCTCACCGCACGCATGCTTGCACCGAGGCACCGAGGCGAGACGACGAGCGCGACTGCGAGGTTGGAACACCGGACAAGGGGGCGGGGCGGGCGGCGGCGGCGGAGGAGGCGGCGGAGGTGGCGGTGGCGGTGGCGGTGGCGGGTGGAGCGAGGTGATAGAGGGGAAGAGGAGCTGACTGGCCTCGCGTGCCGCCGAGCAGGAAGGTAGCGACTGCGGTGGAGCGTCGGAGCGAGGGCGGGGGGAGGCGGGGGGCGCGGCGGCCGCACGGTGGCGGCGGCGGCGGCGGCGGCGGTGATGGGGGAGAGGGAGGTGACGGGCGGTGGTGGACGTGGAGAGAAGCACACACAGGGCCACTTGCCGAAAGAAGCTCGAGCCGCCCGGAGGCTTGTTTGCAACTGCGGTTGGCAGCGGAAGCGAAGGGCGGGGCCGGGCCGGGCAGGCGCAGTCGAGTGACACCCGGCGCCAATATGGATCACGCTCTCTCACCACGCATGCTTGCACCGAGGAACCGAGGCGAGACGACGAACGCGACTGCGAGGTTGGAACACCGGACAAGGGGGCGGGGCGGCGGCGGCAGCGGCGGAGGCGGCGGAGGCAGCGGAGGTGGCGGTGGCGGGTGGAGCGAGGTGATAGAGGGGAAGAGGAGCTGACTGGCCTCGCGAGCCACGTGCCGCCGAGCAGGAAAGTAGCGACTGCGGTGGAGCGTCGGAGCGAGAGCGGGGGGGGGCGGGGGGCGCGGCGGCCGCACGGTGGCGGCGGCGGCGGCGGCGGCGAGCGGGGAGAGGGAGGCAAGTCGTTGACCTGTCCACCTTGTTGCCTTGTCGAATTCCTTGTTGCCTCGGAAGTGTCTGGGAAGTGTCTCGGAACCTTCTTTTTGTTTTTTTTCGACTTGCGCCGGGTGGAGGACTCACAGCAGACAGGCTCGACACACAGGTGCGGACTGGCGCGTGCTAGCACTAAGAACATACGCAAAGGAGCCGCCTGATAAGCGACTCCGTTCAGAACGGCAATGCACTTAGCTCCGCAATGGGACCGGAGTCGGGCGGGCGCACATGAGGCGTGTCCGTGTACGTACGTGGAGTACAGTGTCGTAGTGTCCGTGTCCACTAGCTCCGAGTAGAGGGGGCGTTCTGCAGTTAAGGGGAAACCCGGTACACGGAGCCCTCTCTCGGAGACCCGTGTTTACTTTATGGCCCTTGCCCTGCGAACGCGCACCCCCGGGGCTAGGGCTCTCTTGCCCGCAACCCGATCCCGATCATCCGGCCCGCTCCTGGGTGCGCTCCTCAGCTCCCCGGCCCTGGATGTGAGGTTGATGACTGCACTCTCCAAGTGCTCCAAGTGCGCGGCCCACTCCAAGTGCGCTGGAGGCGCTCTGTTACTCGTAATGCGCTCTCTAAAAGCACACAGTCCCAGCCTCCGGACCCTCAAGACAGCACCTCGGTCGGAGGCGAGAAGGCAACATACTCACGCTCCCCTACTCCGTCTCGCGCGTGATCGCGAAGCGCAGCACGCACCCGACAAAGTCGCGCGCCGCGATGCCGTTCGTGTTTCCTGCCGAGTCGAGATGGTGCCGCTCGTGGATCTCGTAGAGCGAGACGACGAGGAGCGCCGCCCGCGCGCGGGCCGCCGCGGGGAAGAGCGAGTGGCTTGCCGGCGACCACGGCGCCGCCGCCCGCCGGACCAACGCCGCCGCCTCACCCTCGCCGCCCGCGGCGCGCTGCAGCGGCGTCGGCTCGCCCTCGTGCAGGCTTGCGCCGCTGCGCAGCAGGGAGAGAGCGCGGGCGGCGCTGAGGCTCTCAAGGTGCGCGAGCGGCGTCCAGCCGCGGCTGGCGACCAGCCAGGCGGCGAGGTCGGCCTGGCCTGCGCTGGTTGCGGCCTCCTCGGGCGTGCCGACGGATGGCGTAGCGGCGCGGGAGGCGCCGTAGGAGGAGAGGAGCTTGGCGACCTCGAGGTGGCCCTGGTGGCACGCCATGATCAGTGGCGTGACGCCGTTGCCCGCAGCTTGGTCAACCACTGCGCCAGCCTCGAGAAGCAGCCGGGCGATGTCGACGTGGCCCTTCTGGCACGCGACGATCAACGGCGTGACGCCGCCAGCCATGACTTGGCCAACCGCTGCGCCAGCATCGCGCAGTAGCCTCGCGATCTCGACGTGGCCTTGGTAGCACGCCCTGAACAGCGGCGTGGTGCCTTGTTCCTCGGCTTGGTCGACCGCTGCGCCGGCCTCGAGAAGCAGCCGGGCGATGTCGAGGTGATCCTTCTGGCACGCGATGTAGAGCGGTGTGGTGCCGTCGTTCATCGCTTGGTTGACCGCCGCGCTGGCCTCGAGAAGCAGCCGGACGATGTCGATGTGGCCTGCCTCGCACGCAGCGTACAACGGCGTGGCGCCATTGTCCGCCGCCTGGTTGGCCGAAGCGCTGGCCTCGAGGAGCAGCTGGGCGCACTCGACGCGGCCCTGCTGGCACGCGATGAACAGCGGCGTGGCGCCATTGTCCGCCGCCTGGTTGGCCGAAGCGCTGGCCTCGAGGAGCAGCTGGGCGCACTCGACGCGCCCCTGCAGGCATGCCATGATCAACGGCGTGATGCCGCCATCCATGACTTGGCCGACCGCTGCGCCAGCGTCGCGCAGCAGCCTCGCGATCTCGATGTGGCCGAAGTGGCACGCAGCAAGCAGCGGAGTGAGGCCACCTTGATTGGCTTGATTGATCGCCGCGCCCGCCTCAAGGAGCAGCCGGGAGCACTCGACATGGCCCTCCTGGCACGCGAGGAGAAGAGCAGAAGCGCCGCTCCCATCAGCCGCCCCGACGCTTGCGCCGGCCTCGAGAAGCAGCCGGGCGATGTTGAGGTGGCCCTTCTGGCACGCGATGTACAGCGGCGTGGCGCCAGTGTCGCGGGCTTGGTTGACCGCCGCGCTGGCCTCGAGGAGCAGCCGGGCGCACTCGAGGTGGCCGTTCTGGCACGCGATGAACAGCGCGGAAGCGCCGCCGCCAGTCGTCGCCCCGACGCTCGCGCCGGCTTCGAGCAGCAGCCGCACCGCCTCGGCTTGCCCGTGCCGAGCGGCCCAGGTGAGAAGCGTGTCCTGCGTATCTGTGTCGAGTCGCGCGTCAAGCTGGGCCGTGAGCGACGTGCCGCGCGTCCCCCGCCCGGAGAGGAGGGCGCGCAGCGAGCCCAGGTCGCCCACCGCCAGATCGGTCAACAGGGGGCTCGCGGTGCCGCTCATAGTATGAGAAAGAAAAAGTTCCGTTGGCCTCTTTGTCTTAAGTATATTCTTTGTAAAAAAATTTGATACCCGTCAAGACGCCTGCTGGGGGCAGCTTCGTAACGAAGCCGTCTGCTCGTGAGGTTGCTGACCGCACTCAAAGAAAAAATAAAAAACAGACACCCCAAGGGAGGGATGGGAGGACGCCCTGACCCCATATTTTCTTATCCAGCACGGTGTCGGAGGGGGAGGCAAAGCCACACTCACCACAGCTCCGACCCCTACTCCGTCTCGCGCGTGACCGCGAAGCGCAGCAACGAACCGGGACACCAGCCACCCGCCCCGGGGGTAATGACCTGCGACGCGTGCGGCGGCACGGCCACGGCTGCCGCCGCTCGCTCCGACGCCTTCTCCTGCGCCGCATGTGGCTTCCTCTCTCCCGATGCCGAGCTGCGAGGAGCGCTCGGACTGGGTCGGTCGACATTTGACTCCTTCTCCCCTCCAAGCGATGTCTACTTTGGAAACGTGCAGATCGAGCTCCTGCGGAGCCTCTACCGCGCTGGCCGAAGCGCAAGTGCTGCTGTAGGACGCGCACACCGGGCGCCAATCGCAAGCAATGCGGCGGATGGCGAGGCCCAGCTGCTGGCCTGGCTCTCCATGCGGCTGCCTCCCGGGAGCGAGGCGGAGGCGGAGGCGGCCAGGATGTGGGAGGCAGCCAGGTTGGTAGAGGCGGCTAAGACAGCTCAGCAGCCGGGAGCGCCGGTGCCGGCGGCGATGTCGGCAGCGGCTGCGGCGCGCGGCCCCGACAACAAGAGCGAGAGCCCTGTGCCCGAGCAGCCGCTGCAGCAGCCGCACTCGAGTCCTCTCGCAGTCACGCCCGCGGCGCGAGCGGTTGGCACCGGCTCGCAGCAACTCACGGGCTCCTCTTGCAGGTGCGCCCTGCTCTCGCCGCGCGCGCGCCCGCCCTCCCCTCTCGCTCATCAGGAAGCCACCCCCGTCGCAGCGGCGCTTCGGCCGGCGCCTCCTCGACAACCGCCGGCTCCGGCCGCTGCAATTCGCCCATGGATGCTGATGCGCCGCCGGCCGCCTCCGCCGCCTCCGCCGCCTCTGCCGCCTCTGCCGCCTCCGCCGCTCCCGCCGCTCCGGCCGCCTCCGCCGCTCCCGCCGCCTCCTCTTCCTCCGGCGGCACCACGGACCCCGCGCGCCTCTCGTCGGGCGGGAGGCCGGCTGGCGGCGGCGGGAGCGGCGGCCCGGGCGCCGCGGGCGCCGCGACCTCCTCCGGGGTGGGAGGCGAGGCGGGCGCGGCCGAGGCGGAGGCGGCGCGCGTCGGCAGCATCCTCGCCGCGGCGGCAGACGCGATGGGACTGATTCGCGCGAGGGAGGAGGGGAGAGACGAGGAGAGAGACGAGGAGAGAGAGGAGGGCGGGGCAGAGGGCGGGCACGCATGCGGCGCGGACGGCTTGCCAGGCGGCGCCGCCGCCGCCGCCGCCGCCGGCCGGCGGCGGCGCTGCACCACAAGACAGGCGGCGGAGCTCATATCTCGCCATATCTCGCCATATCTCGCCATATGTCCCCAGATCTCGCCATATCTCAGGCGGCGGAGCTGCGGCGCGTCGTCGAGCGCGCCGGCGAGGAGTACTTGGCTTGCGCCGTCGCGTATGCGCACGCCGCGCCGCCTCCGTGGACGCTCCTCGGCGCGCTGCCTCGCGAGCCGCCCCACCGCCCCTTAGAGAGGGCTCCCGCTTGGGGCTCCCCGGCTCTTGCACCCACGCGCACCGGGCCTTGCACTTTCAATGCCGTGCGGGGCTGCTCCTGTCTTTTAGACGTGGAGTCGCGAGGGTCGCCTGGCCCTTGCCCCACCACCGTCGTGTGCGTGTGGAGACATTGACCACCTCGCCTTTTCATACCCCCGCCCTACCTGCAGGCCCGTACCCCCGCCCTACCTGCAGGCCCGACCGACTGGTGTGACCTCCGCAACTGCGCGCCGCGCGCGGGCGGCAGCTGGGCGGCTCTGCTCGCGCTGAGCGCGCAGCAGGAGGAGCGGGCGTGGCTGAGGGCGGCGATGGAGCTGTGGCGACAGCTCGGCGGCGCCCTGGGCGCGCACCTCTTGTGACTCGGGCAAAAGAAGCAAGTACAAGTATTGCGGCAGCGATTCGGCTTCTTCGTTCTTGTTGACCCGCGCGTTCAGCGTCTGCCAGTTGTACATTTTCTGCGCGACCGTACGAGTTGGGGCACTCGGGTAGTTGTGGACCTCCACGATCCGCGGGCACTATCTCCGCCCGCGTGAGCGCCGTCGGCAAAATGGGGCGATAATCCGATTTTCAAAATCGCGAGCTATGTTGCGCTTGTGGGGCGCGAGACCGAGAGCGCGCCCCCACCTGAGCGGCCCACCTCACCCCCGCGCCCCGCACCCACGTGTAGATGCGCTGCAGCTCATATCGTCGTCTCTCTGAACTCTCTGCGGCAATATGACTTTTACCCTGCTGGCTTTTGAACGATGTTTTAGGTTTTTCAGGTTTTTCCAGAATCATCATGAGGTCCGGCCAAGCAAAAAGAATATACACCTGCATGCTCCGAGTCCATAAAAGCGGCCCTTCACAGCTGTGTGCCCCTCGCTCTACATCAGGAGCGCGAAAGGAAAGGCCCGCGCCGTCGCCATCTGCGCCACCTCCTCCCAGGCGTTCGAGGCCGGGTCGAAGACGAACCGCTCCACCGAGTGAGCCGGCCTTTCGACCTCAGCCTCGTCGTCCTCCTCGACCCTGCCGCCCATGGCGTACAGCTTGCCTTCCAGCACCGCCACCCCGGCCCCGAAGCGAGCCAGCGTCAGCGGCACCACAGGCTCCCACGCATCCGTCCCCGGGTCGTACCGCTCGAAAGAGCTAAGGGGGCCGCCGTCGTACCCGCCCACAGCATACAGCTTGCCGTCGAGCACCGCCACGGCGTGAAAATACCGGGCCACCGCCATCGGCGCCACCTCCTCCCACGCGTTCGTCGCCGGATCGTACCGCTCCACCGAGCTGAGGTAGCCGTCGTCGTCGTTGTAGCCTCCCACGGCGTACAGCTTGCCGTCCAGCACCGCCGTGGCGTGATTAATCCGCGCCGTCGCCATCGGCACCACCGCCTCCCACGCATTCGTCACAGGATCGTATCGCTCCGCCGAGCTGAGGAACTCATTGTTGAAGCCGCCCAACGCATAAAGCTTGCCGTCGAGCACCGCCACGGCGTGGTAGTCCCGCGCTGTCGCCATCGGCGCCATCGCCTCCCACGATTTCGTTTCAAAGTCGTACCGCTCCACCATTGGAAGTTGCGCCGTCAGCCACAATCTCGCCGCCCGCCGCGTAGAACTTGCCATCGAGCACCGCCATGCCGACATAGCTTCGTGCCGTCAGCATCGGCGCCATCGCCTCCTCCTCCCACGCGTTCGTTGAGGGGTCGTACCGCTCCACCGAGCTGAGGAACTCGCCATCGTGGGCTTCGCCGCCGATCACGAGCAGGCGCGGCCTCTCGCGCCTCGCCAGCGTCTCCTTCCAGCCGCGGCGCCACACGCGGCACGTCCCCTTGACGGCGTGCGCCTTGGTCGGCAGCTGGGCGAGGATGTGCGGGGCGAGGTCCGGCGAGAGGAGGACCTCGGAGAGCACCCACTCGGGCTGCTCCACGAGCCGTGCGGCGTGCTCCTCCGCCACGCGCAGCGCGGCGTCGCTCGCGCCCGCCTGCGCCTCGATGATGGCGCACAGCTGCGCGGGCGAGAGGCCCGCGACGCGGGCGCCGATGCGGTGGGAGGCCATCGGCCGAAGGCGGAGGCGGAGAGCAGTCCGCGATTTCTTTTTCTTTGCACGACTCTGGGTACCTACCTACCTCTGGGTGTTCCATTGATTGTGCCAGTGCGCGCCAGTCCCGTGCCCAGTGTCGTGCGAGGGAGTAAAATTCATTTCTTTCTTCCCGCACTCTTTTCTCCAATTTTTAAGTTTCACTTTCTTCTCTCTAACACCTAACAGTCCGAGCCGGCAGCCTTTTCTTCTCTTCGGTCCCAAAAAAGGAAATCCAGCCGCGCTGGCGCACCGGCACAGCTTCACCAAGATAAAAATGAACTCTGGGGCACAGGACGGGGCACGACGGGGCACAGAAGGGTCTTGCCCCGACGCCAGGCTAGAAACACGGGGAGGCACACGCAAGGGAGTCTAGGCGACGGCAGCGTCCTCCGGCGCCGTGGCGACCTCATCCGCCGCCGCGAGCTGCAGCGAGACACAGCTTCAAATTGCCTCTCCACCCTCCAGACAACCCTACGCCACGGTGATGCCATGAAAAGATCGTGCCGTCGTCAACGGCGCAGCCGCCTCCCACGCATTCGTCGCGGGATCGTACCGCTCCACCGAGCTGAGGCGGCCACCGCCGTACCCGCCCACAGCATACAGCTTGCCGTCGAGCACCGCCACGGCATGAGTCTCCCGCGGCTCTGCCATCGGCGCCACCGCCTCCCACGCGTTCGTAGCGGGGTCGTACCGCTCCACCGAGCTGAGATGGCCGCCGTCATCACAGAAGCCGCCCACAGCGTACAGCTTGCCGTCGAGCACCGCCATGCCGTGGGAGTCCCGCGCTGTCGTCATCGGCGCCACCGCCTCCCACGCGTTTGTCGCCGGGTCGTACCGCTCCACCGAGCTGAGGACATCGTTGGTGGAGCCTCCCACAGCGTACAGCTTGCCGTCGAGCACCGCCATGGCGTGAGCCTGCCGAGCCTCCGCCATCGGCGCAGCCGCCTCCCACGTGTTCGTCGCGGGATCGTACCGCTCCACCGAGCTGAGGTAGCCGGCGTTGAAGCCTCCCACAGCGTACAGCTTGCCGTCGAGCACCGCCACGGCGTGATTCTCGTGTGGCGTCGCCATCGGCGCCACCTCCTCCCACACATTCGTAGCCAAGTCGTACCGCTCCAAAAGGTTGGAAGCTGCGTAGTCAGCCTCACTCTCGCCGCCCGCCGCGTAGAACTTGCCATCGAGCACCGCCGTGCGGACATACTTTCGTGCCGTCGGCATCGGCGCCACAGCCTCCTCCTCCCACGCGTTCGTTGACGGGTCGTACCGCTCCAGCGAGTTGATGTTACTGCCCCCGTCGCCGTAGCCGCCGATCACGAGCATGCGCGGCCTCTCGCGCTTCTTCAGCGTCTCCTTCCAGCCGCGGCGCCACGCGCGGCACGTCCCCTTGACGGCGTGCGCCTTGGTCGGCAGCTGGGCGAGGATGTGCGGGGCGAGGTCCGGCGAGAGGAGGACCTCGGAGAGCACCCACTCGGGCTGCTCCACGAGCCGTGCGGCGTGCTCCTCCGCCACGCGCAGCGCGGCGTCGCTCGCGCCCGCCTGCGCCTCGATGATGGCGCACAGCTGCGCGGGCGAGAGGCCCGCGACGCGGGCGCCGATGCGGTGGGAGGCCATCGGCCGAAGGCGTGCCGCATAGAATTCTTTTTGGTGAGCCTGTGTGTGTGCCAGTCCGCGCCAGTCTGCGCCCTTGTCGTGCCAGTGTGCTGTGAGAGAGACTTGTATCTTAAGAATTCTTTTTGAAACCATTTTTCCAGTTTGGAGTTTGGAGATTGACCCGGCCGGGGGGATCTCTAGGCTCATCACAAATCGCACCGTGCGACTGCGCGAGAGTTGTCAGTTGGCACAACTGCCGCTCCCAATTCCTATTGGGAGCACACGCAACTCTCCGCAACTCTCGCACGTTGTACGAGACGTGGTGCGTGTGACTGTGCGTTCTCAAAACTACTCACGCACGGCGCGGACCGCCCAAGCCGCCCTCACGAGCACGCAGCCGCCGCGCCACCCTCAGATGACAATCTCGGGGCCCTCAGATGACAATCTCGGGGCCCTCAGATGACAATCTCGGGGCCCTCAGATGACAATCTCGGGGCTGCGGATATTCCGCTCCAGCTGCTTCTGCGGCAGCACCGTCGCGCCATTGAGCAGCAGCGCCTCGCACACCTCGAGGGGAGGAAGGGTCCGGGAAACGTCTCCGGGCACACAAGGGGGGGGGAGAGCTGCCGGGAGAGGGCGGCGTGTGTGTGCGTGTGCGTGTGCGTGTGCGTGTGCGTGTGCGTGTGCGTGTGCGTGTGCGTGTGCGTGTGCGTGTGCGTGCGTGCGTGCGTGTGCGCGTGGGTGCGTGTGCGTGTGTCTCACCTCGACAGCCTCGCCGAGGACTGACCCGTTGACGAAACACCAGCGGCCGATGGAGGAGCCGAGGCCGAGGACAGACTCGCGGATGATGGCGTGCGATGCGACGGCGGCGCCCTCGAGCAGCGTGCACGACTCGAGCCTACGGGAAGGGAAGGTCAGGTACACTTCTCCACACACACAAGGGTGGTGGGGCGCGGGGCCGGGCGACCCTCGCGACTCGACATCTAGAAGGAGGGAGAACGGCGCGTGGGGTAGGGGATGGCTCTTGGCGGGTCGCGTGAACCCGCACGGCGTGGGACGGCGCACGGTGCGAGTACGGGGAGATATGGGGAGATATGGGGGAGATGTGGGGGGATGTGGGGGAGATGTGGGGGATATGGAACGGCGCACGGCGCGATGCGAGGACGGGCGAGTACGCGGAGGAGTGAGGAGGTGGCCGCACATCTACAGGGCGCGAGCCTCACCCCCTCGGCCACGCGGCAGTTTGGGCCAATCACGACCGCCGGCCCGACGACGCACCCCTTGCCGATGGTTGCGGTTAGGGTTAGGGTTAGGGTTCGGGTTAGGGTTAGGGTTAGGGTTAGGGTTAGGGGTAGGGGTAGGGAGGGTTAGGGGTAGGGAGGGTTAGGGGTAGGGGTAGGGGTAGGGTTAGGGTTACCTTGCCGATGGTTGCGGACGGATGGACCATCACGTTCCTACGTGCTGAACACGCCAGCCTCGGGGCGGGAGATATGGGGAGATATGGGGAGATATGGGGAGATATGGGCAGCCTACGTGCCGAATGCGTCAGCCTCGGGGGCGGGGAGACGGGACTGTGCAGCGTCTTCAGAGCACCGCGTGAAGACGAGAGAGGCGGAGGCGGTGAGTGCAGGTGAATGCGGCCGAAGGCGATCGAATGCAGTGGAAGACGTTGCGCTCTCGAGGGCGAGTTGGGATACAGGAACACGTACTCCGCTTCTAGGATCACGTTCCCGGTGACAGTGAAGTCCGGCGTCGACTCGGCGAGCGAGGCGGGCGCCTGGGGAGATATGGGGGAGATATGGGGAGATATGGGGGAGATCTGGGGAGATCTGGGGGAGATATGGGGGAGATATGGGGAGATATGGGGGAGATATGGGGGAGATCTGGGGAGATATGGGGGAGAGATGGGGTGACAGTGACGTCCGCCGTCGACTCGCGAGGGCGGGCGTCTGGCGGCGCGCGGCGGGGTCTAGCAAGCGTCTGGCAAGCGTGGGACGGGTCGAGGAGGTGTGTGGGGCGGGGTCTAGCAAGCGTCTGGCAAGCGTGGGACGGGTCGAGGAGGTGTGTGGGGCGTGGTGGGAGGAGGTGTCTGGCCGGGCGGCGGGCGCCAGGTAGCGCGCGATCTCCAGGTGCGACGCGACGGCGCCCATGTACGAGCGGGTCGAGGTGAGCTTGACCCAGTACCTAGAAGGCTCCCAGAAGGTTCCGAGAAGGCTCCTAGAAGGGTCGAGGTGAGCTTGGCCCAGTACCCCGAGAGCAGCATCGAGTTGAGCTGCTCGGCCTAAGGCGGGGGGCAAAGTGAGGGGAGATATGGGGAAGGTATGGGGGAGATATGGGGGAGATATGGGGGGATATGGGGAGATTACCCCGCCTAAGGCAAGGTTGAGGCAGGGTGAGGCAAGGTGAGGCAGAGTCAGCCTCTCCACATACACCAAGGTGGCGGGGCAAGGGGCCGGGCGACCCCTCGCGACTCCACGTCTAGACGACAGGAGCCCCATGGCGTTCAAAGTGCAAGGCCCGGTGCGCGTGGGTGAGCGGTGATGTGCGTGCGTGCGTGCGTGCGTGCGTGCATGCGCGCGCGTGCGTGTGCGCTTCCTCCACCTTGGCCATCGCGGGCAGCAGCTCGTTCATCGAGACGCGCGAGCTCGCGCGGATGCGCTCGAAGATGGCGGGCGAGAAGACATAGACGCCTAGATGTGGGGGAGATATGGGGAGATATGGGGAGATATGGCGAGATATGCGAGAAGAGATAGACGCATAGTAGCTGCACTCCCCCCCTCTCCTCGAACATGGCGGGCGAGAAGGCGCAGGCGCCGCAGTCGATGCGGTCTGACACAAAGGAGGTGTCTAGGAGGTGTCGGAAGTGTCTAGCAAGTGCGCCGCAGTTGATGCGGTCGGACACAAACGTCTCTGGCCGGTCCACAAAGTGGGTGATGCCTGCAGGAAGGTTCCAGGAAAGGTCTAGGAAAGGTCTTGCGCCAGTACGGTCCACGAAGTGGGTGTGACGCCTCCCGTCCTCTCGTCCACCACCACCACGCCGTACTCGGACGGCTCCTCTGAGCGGGTCGTCAGCAGCGTCCCCTCGCGGCCGTGCCTAGAAGGCTCCGAGAAGGCTCCGAGAAGGCTCCGAGAAGGGTCGCCCTCGTGGCCCTCGCGGCCGCGCTTGAGGTGGGCGAGCAGGAGGTCGCGCAGCGGGTACGAGCAGAGCACGTCGGCGTTCACGACGATGAAGGGCGCGTCGTTGGTGCCGTCGTCGGTGACGAGCGCCTACAGGAGTACGAACCGCGAGAAGAGTAGATTGGCACTGGGCGCCTCGCCGGCTGGTGCCGCCGGGCGGCGACGAACTCGCCTCCGCGTGCTTGAGCGCGCCGGCGGTGCCCGCCGGTTCGGTCTCTTGCGAGCAGACGAGCTTGAGCCCCAGCTCGCCGCTCAGCTGCTCGATGGCCGCTGTCCAGTCGGCCGGCACCTGCGCCGACCGCGCGGCGCCGTGACCGGCGAGGGGGAGGGTGGACGCCGCCCGCCGGGCACCGGCGGCGCTGTGCGGGACGCGCCTCCTTGTTCGGGTGGCAGATGACGACTTGCGAGATGCCGGCATCCTTCAGCGCCTGGAGCTGGTGAAAGATGAGCGAGCGGTTGCAAAAGCGGAGGAGCGGAAGCGGCTGCGACAGCGTCAGCGGCCGGAGGCTGCCCGAGAAGTTTCCGATGAGCAGCACAGCTTTCATACGCACGTTCACCGCTGGGGGCCGTGCAGGCGCGGGCTGAACTCGACTGTGCCTTCACACCTGAGGCCAGCAAATGAAGAAAAATAGGTACCTTAGCCAGCCAGCAAATGAAGAAACCCTGCAAGAATTTAGTCCTTCCACGCCTCAAAGGTATGGTTCTTGCACTTGTGCAAGATTGGGCGTCTTCTGCCGCAGTCCCTTTGATGGGAGGCCCCAGGGTGGGGGCCACCTCGAACCCCCGGCCAGGGATTCGAGCGGAGGGTGCCCCGGATTCATCTATCCGTTGGGCCCCGGCACCTATTTTAGAACTGATCACTTTGCGCAGCAACCGTCGGCCGCCGCTTTTTAGCTGGACGGCGGTACGCTGCGCCGTCGCTCTGTCGTGCACGCTCTCGTGCCTCGTTGTTGTGACACGGGAGTAGAGTCGAGAGGTAGCCCTCGACGAGACGACCGGCGCTGCGATGCCAGACCTCACTGCCGCCGAGCTCAGCATTCCGGCCGAGCAGCACCCCGATCCCGCAAAGCCACTGGTGATACCCGTCGACTCAACAGTGGTAGGCTCTACCCTGCGCTTCATTCCGTGGTCTGTGGTGGGCAATCCGGCCTTCCTCAATCTGCCCCCTCCTCCTCCGGGGATGCAACCGTCGTGGGTCCAGATTCCGCAGTGGGTCGCCATCAGTGCGCTGCTCCCCTTCAGTGAGCCCGAGCCCGCTGTGGCCACCCACTTTGACAGGCTCAGCGTCTTGCGGCTGGCCGTATTGGCCGCGGCTTGGCGCCGCATCCTCGGTGCCTTGTCCGACCTCGGCGTTTTCAGCACGGTGCACGTGGATGAGGATGCGTTCCGACGCACAGCGAGCCGGCGCGGCGGCGCCGTCGACGCCGACGGACTAGTACAGCGCTTGCCCAGCCCTGCCCGCACGAAATTCAACCTAACTAAACTCAGCCACTTGCTGCTAACTTACATCGCCTGTTCTCAACAGACGCTCGGGCGCGCCACCACGGCCGGCTCCGCGCCAAACCCGGGCAACCTGTACGGCATCCAGCTCGGGCACGCCATCGCGGCCTGGCTCCGCGCCAAACCCGGGCAACCTGTACGGCATCCACCTCGAGCGCCTCGCCGGCCTCTCCCCCCGCAGACCGTCCTCAGTGGGGAGCGGCGAGGGCCCCGCCGGAGCCCGTGGCGGGAGGACCTCGTCGTCGCACCGGCGGCCGCTCGGCCTGAGCTGTGACCCTTGGGACCAGCCCCCGAGTGGATCAATGGACACCTCCATGCGGTGGTCGCCGTCCTTGTCAGCCGTCCTGAGCGGAGGCAAGGTTTGTTCGATCCAGGACCTCTTCCCCCGCAGACCGTCCTCAGTGGGGAGAGGTGGGGCCCTTCCTCCCGCAGATCGCCCTCAGCGAGGAGGGGCGATCCCATCAGGAGGTCGTTCCGTGCGACTCGGCTCCCCCCGCAGACCGTCCTCAGTGGGGAGCCCTCCTTTTCCTGGGCGCACATGGTGGTGGCGGCGACGATACTCCAAACCGGCGAAGGCATGGGCAGCTCGAGGAGGCGACCGCTGGCCCTCTCCTGTCGGACTGATGGCCCGAAACAACTACCAAGACTTTGTCGAGCTCAACGTCTCTACCTGTGGCGCGACCGACGCAACTGCGGAGGTGTTAACTGCTGTCGGCAACAGCCAGCCGGAGGGCATGGGGCCAGGCGCCGTACGCTCTCGCAAGTCGACTCACAGCCGACGCTCTCAGTGCACACGACGCCGCCCTCGCCGCCGGGCACGAGCCGCCGTCACCCACGGGCTCGGACTTCCAGCTGCCAGGGACGCGCCGGTGGTACCCTGCCTCCAACAGCTCAGATCAGTCGCGTATCTCCCGGCCCAGGACGCCGCCCGATGATGGGGTCCCCCTCGAACCCGGAATGGTCCGAAGCGTCTACGTCTTCGGCAGTGCCGCCGGTCATCGGACGGACTTCAGCCCGCCCTCGACGACCGACTACGCCGATCCAACAGGGCTGGGCACGTAATCGCATCAGAGAGCGACAAGTTCGCTCAATCAACTTGGTGCGATCACGTGGCCGCCGGTTCGAACTCAACGGTTCGCCTGGGGTGAGCCACCTGTCCATGCTCGCCTGGGTGACGGCGTTAAAATACCATCGTGAGCTACCTGTCCATGCTCGCCTGGGTGACGGCGTTAAAATACCATCATGAACTACATGCCCATGCTCGCCTGGGTGACGGCGTTAAAATACCACGCAGGGCCCGGGAACGCAATCCATTGCCTCCTTTGGTTGCTCTCGTTGCGGACTGGGTGACGTCCTTAAAATACCTTCCATTCGTCTGGGTGACTGACGTTAAAATACCTTCCATTCGTCTGGGTGACTGACGTTAAAATACCTTCCATTCGTCTGGGTGACTGACGTTAAAATACCTTCCATTCGTCTGGGTGACTGACGTTAAAATACCTTCCATTCGTCTGGGTGACTGACGTTAAAATACCTTCCATTCGTCTGGGTGACTGACGTTAAAATACCTTCCATTCGTCTGGGTGACTGACGTTAAAATACCTTCCATCGGACTGGGTGACTGTCCTTAAAATACCTTCCATCGGACTGGGTGACTGTCCTTAAAATACCTTCCATGACCACCCGCCCACCCGGTCAACATCACGTGGGAGAACGCCGATACGTTATTGGCGCCAGCGCCTGCTGTTGACAAGTGGGGAACAAACGGCTTCATCGCAAAGCTGCCCCCAGCAGGCGTCTTGACGGGTATCAAAATTCTTCCCTACGAAAGAGGCCAACGGACCCGAGAAGGTAATTTCTCGCAGCTGCGAGACAAGTTTTCTCGGAGCGACAGCCTCAAAGACAAAAGGGTGGATGGGTGGGGGACGATTGCGGGCGAGCGCCAGCGCGCCCCAGGAACGGTGGGGTGCCCTCGACCGCGCGTCCGAGTCACTTGGGCGGACGAGCGAGCGGCACATGGCCCGACAAAGAGAAATCGGAGTCTGGCGACGAGATCGATAAAAGAAGTGCAGCGTTTCCTCTGAGGTGCCTCAGAGGTGCACTACACCTCTGAAGGTGCCTTTCAGAGGTGTACTTCAGGAGCAGAGCTGACGTCAGTCTGTGCGCGCTCCCTCTCTCCTCGTCGAACCCACCACCATCCCCTTTCGCCTCCTATCTGTCTTGTGTGTGCCTTGCTGGGGGGAACAAACGGCTTCATCGCAAAGCTGCCCCCAGCAGGCGTCTTGACGGGTATCAAAATTCTTCCCTACGAAAGAGGCCAACGGACCCCGAGAACCCAAAAAGCTGTGAGCTGCTGCCCAAGAGCCCCCAAACAAGAGCGCAATGTACAAATCTCGTACAATAGTACACACACACACACACACACACACACACACACACACACACACACACACACACACACACACACACACACACACACACACGATTCATACATCATACTCATGCAGTGTGTACAGGTCACTTCCGTCGCTGACGCTTCGACATGACTGGCTTGGCTGCTGGCTTGGCTGCTGGCGGCTTGCGCCGTGCGGACCCCTTGGCTGCCGGCTTGGCCCCCCGCCCTGCCCGCGCCGGTGCTGGCGCATGCAATGATGGGCCATCGTCATCACTGCTGTCTGGCGGGCGCGTCGGCGGTGCTCGAGGCGGTGCAGCCTTACGCTTCCCTGCACGCTGCGCGGGTGCAGGTGCGGGTGCGGGTGCGGGTGCGGGTGCGGGCGCCTCGCCGTCCTCGTCCTCGTCCTCGTCCTCGGACTCGTCGCACGAGGTGTCCTCCATGTAGCCCGCACGCTCCTCCTGGGGCGTGGGGAGGGTGAGGGTCCGGTCGGATGCGGAGAGCAGGGCGGGAGAGGGTGAGGCGTACCAAAGAGGGCCGCCGTTGAGCGCGATGTCGGGCGTTTGCAGCACCTCGAGCCAAAACTCAAAGTTGCGACCCCAGACGGCGCCGTCGGTGGTGATGGCGAGGCTGTGCGCAAATCCAGCCGACACAGCGACGACGCGCTTCTCAGCCAAGGCCTCGACCTTCTTCGGCAGCAGCTGGCTCTGCTGGTCGCCGTGGCCCAGCTTGCCAGCATATCCATCGCCCCAGCTCCAGACAGCGCCGTCAGCGGTGACAGCGATGCTGTGGCCGCTTCCAGCCGATACAGCGACGACGCGCTGCCCAGCGAAGGCCTCGATCTTCTTCGGCAGCAGCTGGTCCTGCGCGTCGCCGTGGCCCATCTGGCCGCAGCCTCCGTTGCCCCAGCTCCAAACAGCGTCGTCTGCGGTGATGGCGAGGCTGTGGAATGCTCCAGCTGACACAGCGACGACGTGCTGGCCAGCGAAGGCCTCGACCTTCTTGGGCTGCCACTGGGACTGCTCGTCGCCGTGGCCCAACTGGCCTAGCCTTCCATTGCCCCAGCTCCAGACGGCTCCGGTCAGTGGTGAGGGCGAGGCTTTGCACAATAGCCGACACACTCACGGCACGCTCGCCACCCAGCGCCGACGGGAGGCGGGTCGGCGTGTTGAGCCGCGTCACGCCCTCCCCGTGGCCGAGTAACCCTGGCGTCAGACCCGACTCCTTGCCGCACGAGGACAGCCGCCCCTCGCCGTCGATGAAGAAGCTGTGGAAGTGGCCTGCCGCCAGCCTCGCCGGCGGGTTGGCCTCGCGCAGCAGCGCAGCGAAGCACAGCCACCGCACGGCGCAGCTCTCGCCCTCTGGCTGCGCCGGCAGCTCCAAGCCGCGCTCTTGCGCCCACAAGCGGATGCCCTCCGCTGCGAGCGAGGCGTAGAACAGCAGCGAGACGGCCGCGGCGCGAGCGATGTCGAGGGGGTCGCAGCGAGAAAGGGCGCGCGCGAGGAGCTCCGTGGGGAGTCGAGGAGCCGGGCGGGCGGCGGCGTGCTTCCCTCGCCCGTATAGTCGGTGACTCCGATGGCGCTCAGGTGCGCCAAAAGCTTGGAGCACGAGTTGGAGCAGAGCGGGATGCCAGGGCGGGCGGCGGCGGGCGCGGCGGCGACGAGATGCCAGGCGACGGCACCGGCTCCGGCGGCGCAGAGGGCGAAGGCGAGCAGGGCAGGCGTGGAGAGGCAGGCTGCCGTCCGCGCCGTGCCGGCGTGCTGCGGAGCTTCTACTGTCAGCATGCTGGCGATGTCGTGGGAGCAGGCAGAGGAGGCGCGATAGTAGCAGAGGAGCGTGCGGTCGAACTATTCGCCGTCAACGATTGGGGTAGGGGCCCCAACTCGTGTGAGGCTACTACTTTATCGCAGGTACTCACTGAGGAGCGTCTTCTCATATGAAGGGTCTTCATCCCTCCTGCCAGTCTTCACGGATTTTTCTCCGTGAACACTCAGGACGCGACGTACGTCCAAGCACGTTCCGCGTGCCTCGTGGCCGCGCTCTTTGCGTGCTGCTCCTGCAGCTCTCTCGCTGCTCTTCCTGGCCCGGCGCCGTGCCAGCTCTGTGGCCGCGCCAGGCTCTGCGACCGCGCCAGCACTCTGGCTGCGCCGGTTCTTCGCTTTCCCCACCCACCCTCTCCTGGAATGAGGGGGGTCGTTCTGAGGGCTCTCCGCATGGTTAGCTCCTCCCTCTCTCTGGTCTGTGGTGCGATCCCTTTCGGCGACGCGGCCAGGCCACGGGGCGTTGAGGCTTGCCTCCGTGCCCGTGGTCGTCCAAGCTGATCGAGTCCCAACCCACCGCCTTTAGTGGCAGGACCCCAGCAAGGGGATGTCAGGTACTGCGTAGCTCTTCCTTGTGGAGGCACGCGACGACTCCAGACGGACCCTAGTACGCTCCAATGTATCCTCACGGATGCTAGGAAGTGAAGCCCAGATAAAGTAGTGATGCGCCACAGCAAATCCGTCCACAATGCTTTACTTGGAGCATCTCACTGGGTGAGCTTGGATGGACGTCGTCGGCATCTCTCGGCGTCGCCGTCGGGGATCCCCACATCGCCCTCGGCACTCCCCTGACCGCTCTCTACGATGCGGACCGCTCTCGCTCTGCTTGCCGGCCTCTCGCCAACCGTGCGGGGCGTTTGCGACAGAGTGGCATGTAGCACCATGTATTGCACCTAAGGGCAAGCCGTGCAGATTGCCCGTGCAAAGGTAGCGGAAGCTTCGAGCGAGGATAAGGCTGTCGAGGAGGAGGTAGCGCGAGCGATGCAGCAAGGCAATGGCCTCGTGCAGGCGACGCTTGAGCACCTCGAGACGGCTGAGCGGTCGTGGGATAGGTTCGTCGAGCTGGGCGGCGAGGTGATTGACGGGTATCCGAGCGAGGTGCAGGTGGTCAAGTACATGTCGAAGATGTCGCGAGCGGCAGCGCATGTGTCTCGCGCAGCGCGGGGTGCGGCGCAAGGGCGTGCAGAAAAATGCGGTTCGCAACTACGTCGCTGAGATGGCCAACAACCTTTGGCAGACAAAGTACCCCGCGTTCGGCGAGCTGAGCGTGGCAGCGCGGCGTGAGTACTGGTCGACGATCTTCCGGGCGTACAAAGCCATGTACGCGTCCGCGTCCGCGCCAGCTGCGACCATGGAGGACGAGGAGCGCGCAGAGCAGCTTGTGGCGCAGACCGAGGAGGTGTACAAGCGGCAGCACGTGTACCGCACGGAAATCTTCCAGCTGCAGGACCTCTTCATCGGCGAGCAGGAGAGCATCGAGAGCGTGCACGAGGACCTCATTACGCATTCGGCGTTGGCCATCATGCAGAGCTCGGCGGCACGCATCGGCATGATGGCGAAGACGCGGCACGATGAGCGCACCGTGCGATGGAAGAAGGAGAACCCGCTGCGCGTGCGTGATGTGGTGAGCGCGCGACGCAGCGACGGGATGCGTGGTGTTTGTGAGCCGCTCTAACGACGCGTGCCGTCGCGCTCTCAGGTGCACAAGGTGCGCAAGCTCGTGTTGACAAAGGCCACGGGCGTGTGCGCTGGCGAGGCGACGTCACAGATGCAGCTCAACTGGCGACGAGTGAAGAAGGAGTACTTCTCGGTCTACCTCTTCCGCTCGGCGGTGACGGCCAACGCGGTGTCGCCAGTGCGGCGCACGACCACGGTGCTCAAGGCAATGCAGATGCGATTCGGTCGGTACCGGGCGTGCCGCGCGGGGCTGACGGAGAGGCAGCTGGCGGCGCTCGAGGCGAGGCTCGAGTCGCACGGCTACGTGCGGCTGCGCGATACGGTGTACAAGAGCTGGAAGGAGATGCACGACGCGTGCGAGAAGGACGCGTGGCGGTACAACGCCGGTGTGCTCGACGACCCATCGCTGCCGGAGGTTGGGAGCGGCGGGCGCGTGCGGCTGAAGGAGGCGCTGCTCGCGCAGCACGTGTATTCGATGCTGTGCAGCGCGCCGGCCTGAGGCTAGGCTACAAGCCGAATGCGTTTGGACTGTGGTCGCTCCGTCGGTATAGCATCGCGATGGTGGTGAAGAGCTTCGGCATCTACCTCGGCACGCGGCAGGCGCAGCACAACAAGGCCACGGGCAGCACTGTGCAGTCGACGTACGACGCGGACAACGGCAGCTTGGAGGTTGGCGCGGCCGAGATGGACCGCCCGCCGGAGGACATCGAGCCGGGGGACTCGCTGGCGGAGACTCGCGTGCCGGCGATCTTCGAGGTTCAGCGGCCGTCGGACGTGCCGAAAGACAGCGATGCGTGGCGGACAATGGTGCTCGAGGACGAGGAGTACGTGGCGAACGCGGCGGCGTTGGCGGCGGCTGCGGGTCGCATCGAGCGCGCGACTGCCACGCTGCGGTCACGACGGCGCCCGCCGGCGGCGGCTTTCAAGGCGGCGCGCGCGGAGCTGCGCAAGGCGGCTGCGGCGAGGGCGATCGCGACGGCGGAGAGGCGTGGGCTGGCTTATGAACAAGCTCGGGCACCGCGCCGTGGTCGTTCACCGGCAGAACGTCTTCGACGCTGGACAGGCCATGTTGCAGGACGCGGACGAGGCGACGCTGCTGAGGCAGACGCACTTCGAGACGTATCCGCAAATGTCGGAGGGCGATGCCGTGGGGTATTTGCTCGAGCGCTGCAACGAGCTCGACGAGCGCGACGCAGCACGCGCCGAGTGCAACGCGGCGCGCAAGCGGACAGCAACAACGGCCGCACTCGAAAGGGCTCCGATGGCAACGGAGAGTGGAGCGGAGCGTGAGGCGAGGTTGCGTGCACGGCGTGTGCGTCGCTGCGAGTACCTCGGCATCGAGCCGGACGAGGGAGCGCGGCATGCTGTCACATCCACCGACCCCGCAACTTCCAGCGCCGAGGGTTCCGGTTTGGCGAGCCCCGACGGTGTTGAGGCGGCGGCGACTGCCATGGCCGTTGAGGCGGACAGCGCTAACGGCTTGCATCAGCTTGCAGCGGCGATCAGCGAGGCAGGCAAGAGTCCCGGTCCCGGTCCCAGTGCGGTTGAGGTGGAGGTTGAGGTTGAGGTTGAGGTTGGTCGCCGTGCACCGATGGCGACTGTTGACGTGGGCGCGGACATGGACACGGAGACGGCGGTGGCGGCACCGGCACCGGCACCGGCACCGGCACCGGCACCGGCGGTGGCTCCAGCAGTGGAGGGGTCGGAGGGGGTCCTGGGTGTGGCGAGCGGCGAGGCCGAGAGCCCCGACGGTGAGGCGGCGGCGACTGCCACGGTCGTTGACGCGGACCACGGCTTGCACCAGCTTGCAGCGGCACCCGTGACGGCCAACGAGGCGCTGCTGCGCGAGTACGAGGCGATGCAAGCTGATGCGGCCTGCATCAACGCCAAGAACGCGCTTGTTGCGAGGAGCGGGATTCCGGCGTCCACTCTCATGCGCCGGCTTCAAGCCGCGCGGCGCGCGCGCGCGCGGTGGAAAACTAGGTCCAGGACGAGCAGTCTGTGGCAACTCACGATGTAGAGTTGCGAGGCGTGTGTGTGGGGGAAGGTTTGAGGACTTACACTTACTTATGGAGCGAGTTGCTTTAGGGGGCGTGGTCGAGAGGGTTAGCTGGAGAAAGAATGAGAAGGGAGAAGGAAGGGGTTTGTTTGGATGGAGGGGGGGGGGGGGGTCTCGCTCTCGGTCGGGGGGCTAGGCAGCAGGGAGGGAGGGAGGGAGGGCGAGGATGGCGGGGCAGGCAGATTGGGATGCGGAGGTTGCGTGCTCAGGTAAGCACAATGTCGAATGAAGCCATTAAGGTTCCCCATGCCAGTTTCGGAGGGCAAACCCTGCCCGGCCCCTAGAGCCCCAGGTAAGGCCCAGGTGTGGCCTAGGGCATCAGAAGGGACCAAGAGGAGTCCAGTCTGAGCCATAGAGCCCATGCCTTTGCCCCCGAAGGTCGCGTTCAAACGCCCGGAACGGCCGTTACAGTGGTGTCCGTAAAGCCGTACCACCCCCTCTTACCAGAGGCGCCTCTCTACACCGCCGAGCGTACTACGGTGTCGCGGCTGCTGTACCGCTCGACTGTACTGCACGTCTCGACGTGGCCCGCAGAGTCACCGAGCCATCTCGCCGGCAGGCGGGGGACCGCCGTAGCTGGGACTGGCGCGTTTGTACGTGTCCGCGGGGCAGCACAGCCAGCGGAGCGTCATCGTCTCGTCCTTGTACGTCAGCCCGATGCAAGGGCCCATGATGCACCCCGTGCCGCAGCTCCAGGCATTCGACCCGGAGTACGGGCAGCCCTTGTAGGTGAAGCAGATGCACGTGTAGCAAAGGCAGTTCTCGGTCATGGTGTACCCGCAATCTCCGTTGCCCTCATCGACCCACTTGCCAGCGTACTGCGAGGTGAGGCAAAGGGCAAGAATCGGATCAAAGGTGCGTGGGCACGGCGGGAGGTGGTGCGTACCTTCCCCATCGCTTCAAACTCGGGGCACGACATCGTCACACGGTGAGACGCTCGGTATTTGGGGCTTCAGCCTCGGCCAGCTGGCCTCGGCCACTCCACAACCCGGGAACAACAGGCCACAGACCACGTTTGAAATCCGCCGGGTGTGCTGCGATTTCTTTTCGGAGAGTTAGTATAAGGGATTTTGCGCCCTCGTCAATCTGCTGGGATTTTGCGCCATCATCAACGTAACCCTAGGGCGTGTACATTTACGTATTTGCAAAATACGTCGCCCTCTCCCACCCTCGCGCGTCGCGGCGCGTGAATGCATAACACAGATACATAATACATAGGCGAATGGATGCGCGTTACGACCGAGTGTCACATAACTCCTATGAATTATGTATTATGCATTTGCATTACGCACTATGTTTTGTGTAAATTCTTCTCCACTTTTTTCGCGAGCCACAGGCGCTCGCCCTGTGAGCCACAGCGCCTCCGGACAGCGTGCCGAGCGCCTGCTACAGGTTTGCCTGCAGCCCAGCCGCACTCGCTGCGGCGGCAGCTAGTCGGTTCGGCCTGGACTCGCGCGCGCCGAGATGGGAACCCAACACACGGCGCGTCGACCCGCCTCCGCTTTTGCAACAAAGTCTGCTTGGCTTGTGCAGGTGATGCCCAGAGCAGCAGAGACGACGCCGGCAGCCTCGGCTCGACCTCGAAGGCGGATCTCGTGGCCAAAAACCTGTGCTCTATTCGTCGGTGGTTCACAGTAGACGTCTGTGTAGGGCAGCTCTCGCGTCGACTACGCGCCGCCGAAGACTGTCTATGAGGGCACACCCGAGGAGGCGCCGATTTCAAGCACCGTGCGGCGGTGGCCAGGTCACAGGCATCGGCTGTGACACTGGAGAGTCGAGCAGCGGCACTGAACTTCCCTACAGGTCATTCCAGCGACCCACGGAGTACGGTCTCAGCGCGCAATCACTCTACTAGATCCCACCCTTGCCGGGCCTCTGCGAATGTAGGTACCGAGTTCATGCGTGGCCAGGTTGCAGGCCCATACTGCCTGGTCTCCAGCACCTATGATCACCGCGCCAGGCCGCAGTCGACGACTTTTGTGTGCGCTGGCCGCACTCAACCGTTGAGTCGCGGTGTATCAGTCTGACCACACTCGGGACCGCGTAGGCGATGTGGGCGACTCTGGCCGTCCTGCATATGACCGACCATGACCCAGGAGGAGTGTACACGAGACATATCGTACATGGCTGGCGTTCTCGCGGCAGCACTATCGCGTGCGGCCGAGTGCGAGCTTCCGTGCCCGGTGCCAGACGCACTCGGCGCCAGACGTCCTCGGGAGCTCGCAGTTTTGCCATACCTGCCTGCCCTCCCACTGGCTCGGCGCTCCTGGTCCCCACCCTCGTAGGCAAGGCTGAGTAACCCCGAGCTCCAGGGCGCCATCGCCGTGCTCGGCGGCGCCGCCAAGGGCGCGAAAAACGCACTCACAAAAAACTAGACGCGCTGCTGCTAAAGAAGCCGGGCACGCTCGTCGCGAGAAGTGACTGCCGCCGCCGTCGGGAGGGCGGCAGCCACTTCTCGCACTGCCCAACGCGCCTTCGCCGACCGCCGCGCCATCGCCGATGCCGTTGCTCGCGCTACCGGCGCCACCGGCCGCGCGGGCCGCGCTGGCGGCGCCGCCGCCGGCCGCTGCGGCTCCGCAGAAGCGATCCCTCGCGCAGAATCGCCCTCGGTGCCGCGGCGGGCCGGGGGAGAGGGCGTGAGGGTGTCTGTGGTGGGTAGGGGCCCCTTGCCCATCGGGTCGCTGCGCGCTAGAGCAGCGGCGGCCCGCCTAGGGGGCTCAGGGCGGCCTGCCGGAGGGTGCCCCTAATGTGAAACACCTCCGGGGGAGGCCAACTTTGAGTGGTTGTGCCGAGTACTGTTTAAGGGTTGTGGGGCTGCTGTGGGCGGTTTTGGGCGTCCCTGGGGTTCGGGGGGCGTCGCGTCTAGGGGGTGTTCTTACCTCGAAAATCGTTGCACAGAAGGTACACCCCTCCCTAAACGCCTGCTTTGGCGACTCGCTTGCTGGGACTGAATTCGCATCGCACGGCGGATCAAAGACTCTAAGCTTCGACCGTGGATGGCGCTTTCGATCCTCCTGGCTGCAGTCACGGATCTGACAAAAACGGATCTGGAGGACTGCGTGCGGAAGGAGGACGTGCCGTTCATCTCGGTGACGAGGAACGATCTCGGCCTCTCACAGCAGCGGTGCGACGCAAACTTTTGCTGGCAAAAACTCACGTCGCCTGTGCCGGCGCTGCCAGCGGGCACTCCGCACCTGGCGTATGAGACGGACGTGGATCAGCTTTGCAAATCTGAGACTGACGCCGGCGTCATCATCGTCGGCGCTCCCGCGTCGCTGCAACCTGACGACCAGTTCTCTTCCATCTCGATGCAAGTGCGGCGGAACTGCGACCTCTTCGCACGAATGCTGGTGGGGCGCGGCGGAATCCGGATCAACGCCACTCAAGTTGCCGGCGTCAAGTGTGTCTTCCTCGGAGACGGCAGCAGCCAGCTGCAAGTCACCAACGCCACTTCACGCCTCATCCACTCGGAGGCGGGCGGCTTTGCGTCGGCCGACTTCCTGCTAGGCCCGTATGGCTCGGGGCTGACGTCGTACGCGAGCAAGCAGGCCGTGGCGGACGGCACTGTGATGGTCGCGCCGGCGGCGTCCGACCATTCCGTCTACTCTTCAGCCGCCGCGCTCGCGCAGGAGGACGATATCCCCATATCTCCCCATATCTCCCCATATCTCCCCATATCTCCCCATATCTCGCGCAGGAGGACGGCCTGCAGCCGCTCGTGTTTGGGCTGCTCTCTGGCAGCGAGAACTGGGCGAGGCGCGGCTCTGGCCGGAGATAGAGCCGAGATGCAGCCGAGTCTCAGTCGGTGTCCGTCGGCATACAGCCGAGATGCAGCCGCGAGGCGCCGAGATACACCTGAGGTACAGCCGAGATTCAGGTGAGATGCAGCCGAGATAGAGCCGAGATGCAGCCGAGGTTCGTCGGTTTCAGTCGGTATTTAGCCGAGATGCAGCCGAGAGACAGCCGAGGCATCGTCGTACAGGCGCGGCTTCGAGGCAGTGCTCAAGGCCGCCGAGGACTGCGACACTGGCTGCGAGCAAGGCAAGAGCTGCAGCTGCCGGGACGAGTGCGAGGAGCGCGCCGGAGCTCGGACGTGCCTGGCGAGCCTCCGCGTCGGGTGCGGTGATCTCCCCATATCGCCCCATATCTCCCCCATATCTCGAGCAAGCCTCCGCGTTGGGTGCGAGGTGATCTCCCCAGCAGGACCCTTCCTGGACCAGCCCCCCCCCTCTCCCCCCCCTCTCGACACGTCCACGGCACCGCCATGACGGCTGCGTATTGCGGCCAGGTACGTGCAAAACATTGTGGTCTCCCCATATTTTTCCCATATCTCCCCAAATCTGCAGGTACGTGCAAAACATCTCGCCCTTCCTTGATGTCGACAACTTGGACGACACCGCGCGGCTGGAGGAGCACATTGGCAACTCGGAGGCCGTGATCGTGCTGCTGACGGGCTCGACCGCCGTCGCCGACGGCGCACCCGCCTCCGACTACATGCGCTCCCTCCCGTGAACAGCGTCTCTTCACACCTCTAGCTGTGAACAGGCGCACCCGCCTCCGACTACATGCGTTCCCACAACTGCTTGCGCGAGCTGCGCGCCGCGGTTCAGCAGAGAGGCCGCTCGCGCTGAGAAGAGCGCGGAGCGCCGAGAACAGAGGGCTGTGGATAGGTGGAGCGGAAGAGGCCGCTGATTCTGCTGCTGGAGACGGACCCGTCGCACGGCGGAGTGCCGCTCGACGTCCACCGTGCCGAGTGCCCCGACGAGCTGCGCGAGCATGTCTTCGCGGCGCCGCTGGTGACGTGGCACCGGCTGCGCCCCTTCCAGATGTGCTCGATGAAGCTGCTGATCGTCGAGCTGCTTCGCGCGTGGAAGGCGGCCGGCGCAGACCAGCCCATCTTCCTCCCGGGCGACCTCCTCCGCTCGCCGCCGCCGCCGCTCGCGACCAAGAGGAGCCTTCACGTCTACTTCTCGCGGGACAACGCCGGCGCGGCTGCGGTGGCGGCTGGGATCGCCGAGGCCAGTGGCCAGCAGCTGCGCAGCACGGACGACCCGGCCCAGGCGCGTGCGGCGTGCGCCTTTCTGCTGTACCTGAACGGCGCCACCTTTGCGGCGGGGGAGCGGGCGGAGGCGCTCGGCCGCGAGGTGAGGCGGTTGGGAGGGCGAGACTGGCCGCTGCTGCGAACGGCGTCTCCTCACGCCGCTGCTGTGAGTAGGTGCATGAGGCGTTGGAGGGCGACCGGCCGTTCGTGTTGGTCCACGAGCGGCGCGACGGCGATGCGGGCGCCGCCACCTTCGACGACATCATCGCGGCGACGCCCGCCGCGCTGCGTGAGGCGGGCATCTACCGCCCGATCGCGACCCCGCTGCACGGCGGCCCGCATGCCGACGTGTCGTACCGCCTGATCCTCGAAAGGATCGACGCGGCGTGCGGCTCAGGCGGAGGAGGAGTCGGCGGGATCCTCAGCGACGCGCTCAACCTGACCGAGAAGCTGACAGGGCTCGATCTCGACGACGACGGCCACGTCGGCTCTGAGCAGTCGGCGAGGGAGGCTAAAGGAGCTAAGTCTACGATCACTGTCGCCAAGTGATCTGATAGATTGTCAGTAAGAATGTGCTGTTTCCGTACGTTTTAGCAGAGTGCGCAAGCGGAGCGGTAGCGCCTGAGCTCCCGGGCGGCTTCGCCGGCCGCGCGGGCCGTGGGCGCAGCGTGGGGCCGGGAGCGGCCTGCTCCGTGCTCATGTATGAGTGAGTGAGTATTCTTGATACGAAACCACGAACGATGACACAGACCAGTCGACTCGCATCGGTTGCCTCCACGAACGGTGGAGCTATTCTCGCGTCACTTGCTCGGCAAATAGGAGAAAAAGAAAACTGGCGCGTGACATGGCAATCCTCTGCCGCCGGGCCCACTCTGGCCTTGCTCGTTCTCCGTGCAGAGCCTTGTGTCTCCGTCAGACAGTGTTTATGGTCTTTGCGCTGCCACTGCTGCTGTCGCGGCCGGAAGCTCGGCAGACCTCGCCACCACCAGCGCTTGCACCGCTGTCGGTTGACTCGCCGCCGGTGCTGCCGTCAACTCCCTCCCCGCTCCCACTGCCGCCTCCGCCATCACCTCCGCCTCCGCTGCCGTCGCCTCCGATCCCGAAGGAAGTTTTCTCCTACACCGTCAACGTTCGCAGCCCGTGCTCCCTCACCGACGGCGGCTCGTGCGCCGCGTCGCCAAACTACCCGAACAGCTACGGCAACAACGAGGCGTGCACCATCAGCGGCGTGCCGCCGGTCGGGCTGGAGACAGTCGCCTTTGATGTGGAATCCTGGCTCAGCGTCTGCTTCTTCGACTACCTCACCGTCAACGGCACGAAGTACTGCGGCTCCTCGGGGCCGCAAGGCGCGGTGGCGGAGGATGGCGTCATCGAGTGGCGATCGGGTGGCAGCGGTGTCAGGTCGGGCTGGAAGGTGTGTCCTTGGCTCCTCGCCCCACCCTGTTACGCGTCTCTGATGCCCCTCCTCCCTCTGCTGTCAGGTCTGCTGGGCGATTCGGCCGCCTTCGCCGCCTTCACCGCCGCTCTCCCCGCCACGGCCGCCTTCGCCGCCTTCACCGCCGCTCTCCCCGCCACCACCGCCTTCGCTGCCGCCGCCGCCACCTCCACCGCCTCCATCGCCGTTGCCCCCGCCACGACCGCCTCCACCGCCGCCCTCCCCGCCACTACCGCCGCTGGCCCCGCTGCCGCCGCTGATCCCCGGCCTTGTCGCCGCGACGACCGAGGTCGAGCTCCGCTCCCTGATCCAGGGCGCTGCTGTCAACGTCTACCTGGCGCCAGGTGCGCACCTGAAGCTGAGCAGCCAGATCAGCTGCAACCGCAGCATCAAGGTGACCGTCACCAGCAGCGGCGAGGGCGCGACGCTCGACGGCCAGGGCAAGACCGGGTTTTTTTACCTCTCGGACGGCTGCAGCCTCACCCTGCGGGGGCTGACCCTCGTCAACGGGTGGGCGCGCTACGGCGTTGTGAAAGCGAACGGCGCAGGCGACGTCGAGATCATCGACTCGATCGTGAGGGACTGCCATGCTGGCTTGGTGCGCCGCGTAGAGCTAGCAGCCTCCAGCAGCGTCGCCTAGCGCCGCACGGCAGCGGGGCGAGAGATAGAGAGGGCCACGGCCGCCTCACCCCGCTCTCTCCTCGGAACCGCAGTGGGGCGGCGGCGTCGTTTACGCGCAGTCCAGCGGTGCGGTCTCGATAATCGGCTCCAACGTGACGGACTGCTCAGCTGGCCAGGTGCGCCGCGTAGAGCTAGCCGCCTGCCCTGCAGCGCCGCACGGCAGCGGGGCGAGAGGTAGAGAGGGGACACGGCTGCCTCACCCTGCTCTCTCCTCGCAACCGTAGGACGGCGGCGTCGTCTACGCGTTGTACAGCGGCGCGGTCTCGCTAATCAACTCCACCGTGACGGGCTGCTCGGCTGGCGATGTGCGCCGCGCAGAGCTAGCCACCCCCAGTAGCGCAAAAGGGGGAAGAGAGAGAGAGAGAGAGAGGGCCACCGCTGCCTCGCCCCGCTCTCTCCTCGCAACCGCAGGACGGCGGCGTCGTCTACGCATATGACAGCGGTGCGGTGTCGCTAATTGCCTCGACCGTGACGCGATGCTCAGCTGAGGTGCGACGCGTAGAGCTCCCGCCCCCTGTGGCGGGGCGAGAAAGAGAGGGACACGGCTGCCCCAGCCCGCTCTCTCCTCGCCACCGCAGGACGGCGGCTTCGTCTTCGTGAGGTACAGCGGTGCGGTCTCGCTAATCGGCTCGACCGTGACGCGATGCTCTGCTGGAGTGCGCCGCGTAGAGCTAGCTGCCTCCAGCAGCGCCGCACGGCAGCGGCGTGAGAGATGGCGAGGGCCACGGCTGACTCACCCCGCTCTCTCCTCGCAACCGCAGCGCGGCGGTGTCGTCTACGCATCTGACAGCGGTGCGGTCTCGCTAATCGGCTCGACCGTGACGCGATGCTCGGCTGAGGTGCGTCGGAGGGGAACCAAGCCAACAGAGGGGGGGAAGCGGTGAGTAGCAAAGGCAAGGAGAGCCACAGCCGCCTCTCGCGCCTCCCCTCCATATCGGCGGAGCTACATACACGGCCAGCGACCTCGTCGTGACCGACTCCACCTTCTCCGGCTGCCGTGCCCAGCAAGGCGGCGCCATGTACGTATCCTCGGGCTCAGCCAGCCTGGCCCGCTCCAACATCTCTGACTGCAGCGCCTCAGAGTCTGGCGGCGGCCTCTACTCGGCGGGCGGGAGCACCTCCCTGAGCGACGGCACCCTCATCAGCGGCTGCTCTGCCGAGGAGGAGGGGAGCTCCATCTTCCTGCTCGCTGGCGAGGTCTCCTACGCACTCCCCGCCCCGGCCGGCCGCTGGCTGCCGAACGCGCGCTGCGAGGTCTACCGAGGGGCGTGCGCTTACAATCCGTACGTCGAGGAGGCTAAACAGACGGCTTGCCTCGCTCACCGCGACGACTGCGCACTCACCCTCGACACCAGAAGCGAGTGGTACTGCCAGGGCCCTACCTTTGTGCAGCCTTGCAACTGGAACAACGAGACCGGAGGCGACCCCTCCCTCCTCGGCAAGAACCTCTACCAGCTGCCGCTGCAGCCCGTCGACCAGGACTTCCCCTTCGCCTGCGCCGCCGGCCTACTCGGCTCGGCCGACCCCGAGGACCAGTCGAGCAGCAGCTGCGCCGGCCGCTGCCCTGCCGGCTCCCAATGCCCCGAGGAGGCGACCTATGAGGCGCAGCCCTGCGACGCTGGCCATTACTGCCCGGTTGGGACAAGTGTGCCCCGCCCCTGCCTCGCGGGAACATTCTCAAATGCGACCAACCTCACCGCCGCGGGCGAGTGCACCGACACTTCGCCCGGCTACTTCGCCACCACGGGCTCCACCGAGCAGACGCCGTGCCGAGAGGGCAGCTTCGCAGCCGAGCCCGGGCTGAGTGAGTGCAAGGACTGCCTCGCGGGATCCTACTCGAATAACGGTAGCCACTCATGCGATGAGTGCGAGGCGGGCTATTACGCCGCCAATCCCGGCCAAGGCCAGTGCATCCCCTGCCCACACCCCCTCAGCTCCAAGAGCGGCGACAAAACCTGCTCCATCTGCAAGGAGGGCTTCTACTTGAAGGACGCGAGCGCCATTCCGGGCGACGTCTTTCAGAAACCGACCGAGTACTGCAAGCCGTGCCCGCCGCACGCCAACTGCAGCGCTGGCACCGCCCTCGCGTCCCTCGGCGTGGACGTCGGCTACTGGCGCGCCTCCGACGCCACCTCGGAGCTTCACCGCTGTGACTCAGAGACGTGCCCTGGGGTCTCCGGTCAGCCCTCCATCGGCCGCCACTTCACCGACGGAGATGGCGACCCGTACTGCTCCGCCGGCCACACCGGCCCGCTCTGCGAGTGGTGCGTGAGCGACGAGCAGTACTTCAGCCGCGCGGAGCGAGGCTGCGTCGACTGCCCGACAGGGGGGCGGTTCGGCATCCTGGCGGGAGTCGTCGTTGCTCTCGCAGGAACGGCGCTCCTCTCGTACCGCGCTCTCGCCCGCACCGAGGCGTGGGGCCGCTTCAGCGCACGTCTTGACATCGTCGAGTCGCAGGTTGGCGACGGACCCCCCGCCCCCCTCCCCGGACACGCAATCCCGACCCTCTTGCACGTTACTTGCCGTAGGCTTTCTGCCTAATAGGATGGGAGTAGCTCGTTGCTACACCACACTAGCGTGTGTGGCAACACGTATACCTTGCCTAGGTCGGTTTCCAGCCCAAGTTCAAGATCCTGGTCAGCTTCTACCAGATCGTGGGGATGTTCGGGCCTGTCTACGGTGTCCGCCTCGACGAAGTCTTTACGCGCTGGACCGAGTTTATGGACTTGCTCAGCTTCGACGTTATCGGCCTCACCTATCCGGGCGCGTGCATTGGATCGATGCGAAACCGGCTCCTGGTTGCAGGCCTGTGGCCGATCGCAGCTTTGTTGTTCGGTGCCGCCGCCCTCGCCTGCTACGCCCTTGCGGTGTGGCTTCTGTCTGGTCGCGTCAGCAGCCTCCGTCGCACTCTTGTTCCCGCGACGCTGAATCGCTTGCTCTACTGGGCCATCCTTGTCGCCTACCTCGTGCTCCCCTCCGTCTCGCGCTCCATCTTCAGCGCGAGGCTGTGCGAGTCCTTTGGCTACGATGACGACACAAGCAAACGCATCAGCTTCCTGGTGGCCGACAAGTCGCTCACATGCGACGCCGTCACGTCCGGTCTCGAGCCGTACTTTTGGGCCTTTTTCACCCTCTGGTCTGTCCTCGTGCCGCTGGGCTTCTTGGCGCTCCTGCTTTGGATCCGCTCCGAAGTGCGGGCGCAGCGAGTCGGGGCCACAGCCCGAGCCAGCCGCTTCCTCTGGCGCGACTACGACCCGGACTTCCTCTTCTGGGAGGTCGTCGATGTGGGCCGCAAGCTCTTCCTCGTGTCTCTGGTGCTCTTTATCCAAACCGACGATGGCTCGAGCAAGTTGCTCCGCCTCGTTGTCGCGTCTCTCGTCTCGGCCCTCTACCTCGCCGCCCTCGCCCTCGCACGGCCCTTCAAGCGCGTCGACGACCTCTATCTCGCGTGCACCGCCAATCTGCTGCTCGCCTGCTGCTTCATCTCCGGCACGGTGATTAAGCTGTGCGAGAGTGCCGCTTACGAGAACATGTGCTACACCCTCGTCGGCTTCGACAGCGCGCGCGGCGCGAGCGAGTTTGTCATCGCGCTCACCGCCGCAATGCTCGCTACGTCGCTGCTCGTCGTCCTCTTCAAGACAGTCAGCGCCGTCCAAGCGCCCACCATCCGCCTCGCCTCCACCGGTCGCCCTCCCGCCCTCGAGCTGTGCCCCGAGTGCCACTTCCACGGCTTCATCTCGCACGCGTGGGGGACTGGCCAGGACCAGACGCACACCGTCGTGCGCCAGCTGCAACTGCTGCTGCCCGGCGTTCGGATCTGGCTCGACGTCGATAACCTCGACGATGTGGGAAGGCTCGAGGAGGCGGTGGCCGATGCGATGTCTTTTCTCGTCTTCCTCAGCGCCGGCTACTTCAAGAGCTTCAACTGTCGCCGCGAGCTGTACGCGGCGCTCGCCTCAAATCGGCCCTTCATCCCCATCTTCGAGGCCGACGCGGCGAAGGGCGGCGCCTCGATCGAGGCGCTGAAGGCCGAGTGCCGCGAGAGCTGCGTCGAGGTCGCCCCGCCCGCCTACCCTTCCTACCGCGGGCCAGACGAGATGCTCGCGCGCGTGTTTGAGGAGGCGGAGCCAATCGTGTGGGTGCGGGTGAACGCCTTTCAGCTCGAGTCGCTCAAGGCCGTCGCGCTGCGCATGCTGCTGCACTCTCCTCACTACGCGAGCCACCCGGCCGAGCTTGCTGAAGGAGTGATGGTGCCCGGCGAGGCGGGGCCCGTCGCCTTCAGCGGCCCCGTCACCATCCTCGTGTGCCGCGGCAACACGGGCGCCTTTGGCGTAGCAGACGAGGTCAAGGCGGCGGCGCGGGAGGGGGACGGCTCTGCTGCATCCGAGACGGTTATGATCCGCGATGCGGAGGAGGCGCTCGAGAGAGCCAGCGCGGCCCCTCTCTCAGGACACGTCGTGCTCGTGCTCTACCTGAACGATAAGACCTTTCTCGATGCGGGCGGCATCGTCGCTCGCCTCGTGCAAGCCGCAATGGACCGGCGCATCGCCATCGTGCTGGTCCACGAGCAGGACCCTAGCTGCGGTGGCCGCCCGTTCCGGCACTTTATTCAGCAGACGCCGCAGGTCCTGCAGCGGTCGCCGTACAAGCTCTACGACACGGTGGCGGTGCCGCTCTACCCGTCGGAGGAGCACCGCCCGGTGAGCCTGCGCCTCGTGCTGCGTGGCATGGGAGCGGCACCGTGCAGCGCGGGGATGCTGCGGCGGCAGTGGCAGCTCCTTCGCCGCCGCATCGCGGTTGCGCGTCTCCGAGATGCCGCCCACGCGCGCTTCAGATATGGGCTACAGCACCCTACAGGACCACGGCAGAAGTCACAACAGGGCGGCGTGCAGGAAGACTCGAGTATCGAGCTGTCTGTTGGTGAGAGCTCGGCCAGCTCCACCTCCTCGCTGCCGCTGCCAACAGTTGTGGTCGAGTGCGGCCCACGCATCCTCCCATGAGCACCCATGTGGAATATTGGTCGTGCCCTCGAGTGTGAGATTTCTTGTTATGAGCAGTTTTCTTTCTTTTTTTAAACACAGCGACCGTGTCTCTGACTCCCCTGTGCCCTGTCGCTAGCGCTAGTAGCCTTTCAGCGTTTCAGGTTCAGCTGCTCTGGACCGCATTGGAGCCGGCGGCTGCCTGTGAGAGCGCCATGTCGTCGAGCTCCTCCATGAGCGCCTCGATGTTGGCGTAGCCCTGCTCCTCGAGCGAGCTCGTACCCCCCTAGCTACCCCCCTAACCCAAATCCCGCGATGCTACCCTACCCTTCCCCCCCAAAAGTCGGAACCCTGGTTGGCAACAAATGAAGAAAAACAGGGCGCGGACTGGAAGAATTTTACGAAGGCCAGCACAACACTGGGCACGGGACTGGCGCGCACTGGCACTAACACAGGTACACCACGGGAGCCGCCTAAGCGACTCCTGCGAGGACGGCGGGGCACTTAGCTCCGTACAGAAGAGAAACGGTGGCGTCACTAATCCGTAATCGAAATCGAAAGAACAAGACAATCGAAACATAGCTTGTCGCCGCCGGCGCCGCAGGGCCCGTTCTTGTCAAAAAAACAACCGCGAAGGGAGGACTCTCGCCTCATGTACGCAGGGGTATCGGCGGCCGCGTTGTTCGCACCCTGCGTCGCCGTCGGCGGTCGGGGCTGTGCATCTGCATGTGAGAGCGCGGACGGACAGACGAAGAGACCATTTCATGGTGGAGGGGAGGGACGGGAGGACGAAAGAAGGGCGAGGAGGACGAGCGGCCCGCACAGGCCGCGAACAGACAGCGCCTGCTGGCCATCTCGAGACATTCGCAAAGAACGCTAGCTACATGGGAGGGCTTCGTGAAGGATGGATTGAAAAACATTCGAACAAAGAAGAGGCGACGGGAGGAACCGGCAGAGGATGCAGTGACGTGACACACACACACACACACACACACACACACACACACACACACACACACCGCTCACCCACGCGCACCGGGCCTTGCACTTTAAATGCCGTGGGACTCCTGTCGTTAGACGTGGAGACGCGAGGGTTGCCCCCCCTTGCCCCACCACCTCGTGTGTGTGGAGAAGTTTACCTTACCTTACCTTAAAACGGCGCGACACAAGAGCTCATGAAGAATGTAACCGGAGGTCCAACGCACTCCACGTGCCCCCCCAGGGCGCCTCTCATTCTCACGGGGTACTGCGAGCGGGAGCGCCGAGGCGCACGTCCTGCCGATACAGCATGCGGGCTGCTCCTCACTCCCTCTTCCGTGCAGGCTCCCGAGGCCGAGCTGCTCGCCATCCTCTCCGCCCTGCTGTGCAGCGGTGAGAGGCGAGTCCTCCGCTCGTCAGAATGAGTGGCGTCCTTTCAGTGGGTTGCGCCCGCGGCGTCAAGCATCTTTCCCCCCGCGGGCGACTGGCGGAGGACCTCGTTGCGCCCCTCGGTGGGCCAGAAGAGGATGGCGGCACGTGCGTAGCACTGGCCTGGGTATGGGCAGCCGTTGCCGAGAAACTCGACGCGCTGCGGGTCGCCCTCCGTCACGAGCGCCTGCTCGCGGTAGGAGTCGTCCTGTCCGCGTCGGAGCTCCTTGGCGACGGCCGCGTCCGCGAGCAGCAGCTCCTCTGCGAGGATGTTCAGGCATCGCTCGCTGGGGCGCACCTCTCCAATCTGCCACCAGTTGTCGTACTCGTACAGCTCGGGGTCCTCGTCGTACTCGTCGTACTCGTCGTCCGCCCAGTTGATGCCCTCGCCTTGAAAGAGCTGGCGCATGCCGCGCTCGTCGAAGTTTGGCAGCTTCGGGCCGACGGCGCTCTTGAGGTCCGCGGGCACCGTCGCGCCGGGCACGAGCGGGATGAGCGGGCCAAAGGTGAAGGCGGGCGGGTCGGGCGTGCTCTCGCCGTAGTCCCACAGCACGACAAGCGAGAGGAAGGCCTCGACGCGCGGCCCGCCGCCCTCACTGTCCGCCTCGCCCTCGCCCGCCTCGCCCTCGCCCGCCTCGCCTTCCGGCCGCCAGAGCTCCCGCACGGCCCGCTCGACCACTGCCATCGCCGTCGAATCCTTGGCGAGCGCCTGGTAGTCGGGAGGGTCCTCGACGACGAGAGTGGAGGCGGCGAGCGCCGAGAGGCGCGGCACGGCGGTCACGTCGCGCGAGCAGCCGAGCGCGGCGACGAGCAGCTCGCCGACGACGCGATCGCGCCCCTTGAGCGCGTGCAGGCCGGTGAGAGTCTGCGGCGTGTAGAAGTGCGAGAGGACGGCAACGAGCTTTGCCGGTTTGCCGTGCTTGACGGTCACCTCCTTGAACGACGCCGCGGTGGCGAGCGCGCGGAAGCGCGTGGCGACGGACGGCGGCAGCTGCTCAAAGGCCGCCTTGACACGCTTCTGGTTGTCGCCGTACGTCTCGGTAGACGAGAAGGAGTACTCGTAGACGGCTCGCTCGTCCGCCGAGAGGCTCTTGAGCCAGAACTCGTGCGCCTAGCAGCAGTGAGCAACTTGGATCCCAAAGATCGGCCACCCACCACGGCCGAGCAACTAGGACTGGTGGCGCCTTGCCCCGGCTGTACGAGTTGACCTCCTCCGTGTACGTCTCGTCAGGGTAGTGCGCATCCGTCTCGCGCGTGAGCGCGCGCAACGCGTGTGCGATTTTGGCGACGAGCGCCTCGTCGGCCGGCTGCGGCGGGCTCGCGCACAGCTTTGAGGGCGCGCCGCGCCACTCGCTCTCGCTGAGGCCGCGCTTCTTGGCGAGCGTCTTCTCGAGCGGCACTCCTGTCAGGTGACGTAGTGCCGTACGCTCACTCGGGGTGTGTGGCAGCCTTACTAGCTGAGAGTCTTGTCTGTGTGTCTGTGTGTCGCTCCAGTGTTGCCGGCTCTCCGCCTCGCTTCCGTCCAACCACACCGCATGGTGTCCAGTCGCTGGTCAGACTGTGTCTTCACCTCTCTACCTACCACATCCACACCTGTCAGGTTGTACACGAGCACGCAGCGCAGGCCGCCGGTGAGCGTGTCCACCTCGTGCTGGCAGTCGGCGTAGAAGGCTGCGAACTTGAGCCGCCTCGACGCCGCGCACGCCGCCGCCGCCGCCTTCTCCGCCTGCTTCTTGAGCCGTGCGCTCTTGCGAGACGCCGCCGGCGCGCTGGTCGGCGCGGCGGCGGCGGCGTCGGCGAAGTCGAAAGTGGTGGTGTCGTGCGGCGCGGACGGCGAGTAGACACGCAGCGCCGCGCCCGCGTACACAGAGGGCAGCTGAATCACGAGCGTGCCCCACATGTTGTCGATGCGCACGTTGTCCTTGTGGCCTGCGGCGAGTGTGTGGGAGGCATCTGACGATGGGCGTCTGACGATGGGCGGCATGCGGAGGCGGCGGCGGCGGCGCACGGCGGAAGAAGCAGCCCTCCTCGTACACGAGCATCTTGTACAGCGACGCGCCAAGCTGCCAGTCGTCGAGGTCGAGGCTCGACGAGATGTGCGCGAGCATCGGCAGGAGGACGGAGGCCTCCCACTCGTCGTGATTGACAAAGTTGAGGTCGGCCGGCAGGAGCTACGCGCGAGGGCGGCGGGCAGCGCCAGAGGCGAAGGAGAGGGAGGTGCTGGTGTCGATGGCGGGGGCGGGGGGCGGCGAGGGTGGACGTGACGAGGGTGGCGGTGGAGACGGCGGAGAGGTATCGGCAGTGCGCATTATGTGTATATGTGCAACGGCGGAGAGGTATCGGCAGTGCGCATTATGTGTATATGTGCAAGGCCGCAGCACACCTCCCACGACTTGCGCGCCTCGAGGTTGATCACAGTGTCCGTCATGGTGCCCACGCCCGAGCGCTGCGACGCCGTGATGAAGGCGGTGGCCTGCTCCGCGCTGAGCGGGTAGCGGAACTCGCCGGTCTCCTGGTGCGTGATCTCCGGTAGCACGCCAGCGGTCCACTCGCCGCCCACGCAGTAATTCGAGCCGGTCCCGGTGCACTCTTGCAGGAGGTCAGTGAGCGAATCACGAGCGTTCTTAGGGTTGGCCGGCGAGCCCACCTCGCACGGCACGCGGATCTCGTTGGCGTCATCGGAGACGTAGAGAGTCGCACCGTCTGCGACTCGCGCGGTGCCGTCGAGCTTCACCTCGTACGTGACAGCTGAGCCGTGCTCGCTGCTCTGCAGGTCAACGACCGTGCCCATCTTCCACTCGGCGCCCACTCGTGCGTGAACACGCTCGCCGACAGCAAAGGCGTGCGATGGGTTGGAAGAGCTCTCAGCCATCAATGGGTTGGAAGAGCTCTCAGCCATCGGATCCGCCATCATGATGGCAGCTTCGGCAGGATGGCTGTTGCAGCGTGAATCCGATGGCAGCCCTCCCGGGGGCGCCTTCGCTTGCGGAGCTCCAAACCCTTGCCGCAGCGGGATGTATCCACGCGCAGTGCGCGCTCGGCGACATGCTCTTTGAGAGCGGCGACGAGGCGGCCGCTTCGGCAGTGTGGCGACAAGCGATTGGGTTGAGCGTCCTGCGGCGCCAGGCAGCAAGTGGAGGTGCAGCGCGCTTGGTCGCTGCGCCTGCAGGCCACGCGCGTGACGTTGCTGCGCCCGCCGCCCTCCGCGTCGGCGTCATCGGCTGCGGGCCAAGTGGCCTCATCGTGCTCAAAGAGTGTCTCGACCGCGGCTTTGCGTGTACGGCGTTCGAACAGGGCTCGCGCATCGGAGGCGCCTTCGCGACGGCGTATGAAGGCGCACAGCTCACTTCGTCCTCGGTAATCACCGCCTTCGGCTGCCATTCGGACGGGCGCGAGGCCTCGCCCACTTTCTGGTCTGCCGAGGACTACGTGCAGTACCTGCAAGCCTTCGAGCGCCGCTTCGGCCTCACCAAGCACGTCCAATGCGGCTCGACCGTCGAGGCCGCTAGACGCGACGAGCACGGCGCGTGGATCGTCGACGTCGTCGTGGGCGGGGAGGGCGGCGGCGCGCACCGCGAGCAGCACACCTTCGATGCACTCGCCGTCTGCTCCGGCCTACATCAGGAGTGTCCTGTCCTGTCGCCCCGTTGTGCTGCCGCCGCCCGATGTAATTTGTTGATACCAGGCGCCTGCGTGGCCGGCGTGGGCGGAGCCGTACGTGACCGCCGGCGCCGCGGGACCGTGCCGCGTGCTGCACAGCTCGCAATTCCGCCGCGCCGCCGACTTCGCCGGGCAGCGCGTGCTGGTGGTGGGCTTGGGCGAGGCGGGCTCTGACCTCTCCCTCGCGATTGCCAAGGCGGGCGCGGCACACGTGGCCATCAGCACCCGTGCGAACGGGCCGGGCGCAGTCGTTGGCCGGTGGGCGACGGCCGACGAGCCGGCGGACCTGCAGACTTCGCGCGCCAACATGGCAGAAGCGTGGGGGCCCAAGGAGTACCACTGGTTGTGGAAGTCAGTGCTGCAGAGCGCCAAGGGCAGCCCGCGCGAGGCCGAGCTGGTGCGCACTGCGCTCGGGGCGGCGCGGCAGCCGCCCACTTTTGACGAGCTCGAGCGCGATGCGATGGCGTGGAATCACCGCCACCGCAACTTGCCGTTCAGCCGCTTCGGCACGAAGAATTTCGCCTTCCTGGAGGCCATCCGCTACCACGGCGCCGCGCAGGTTGGCGAGGTTCGACAGCTCTTGCCCGACGGACAGCTGATGCTCGCCGACGGCACGCGCTGCGCGTTCGACGCTGTCGTTTGCTGCACCGGCTACGAGAGCTCCTTTCCCTTTTTCGAGCGCCACATGCCCGACCTCGCGCGCGCAGCGGGCGACGCGCGCACGCGCTTCAAGCACATGCTGTGCCCTGCGTTTGGCGCCACCCTCGCCTTCGTGGGCTTCGCACGGCCGGCCTTTGGTGCGGTGCCTCCGATGAGCGAGCTGGCGGCGCGCTACTGGGCGGCGCTGCTTGCGGGCGAGCTCACGCTGCCAAGCCACGCGGCGATGATCGACGCGATCGCACGCGATCGCGCTGCGGAGACGCGGTTCTTCGAGCGCGATGCCGGCCGGCTGACAGCGCTCTGTCAGTACCGCACCTACCTTGACGATCTCGCCGCGCTGCTCGGCTGCCTGCCGCGGCTGCCGCTGTTGCGCGCGAACCATGCGAGCGTGTGGCATCGCGTGAAGCGCTCCGCCTTGTGCGCCGCGCAGTTCCGCCTGCACGGGCCGGGCGCGAGCGAGGAGGCGTGGCTGAGCATGGCACGCATGCCGCTGCCGCGCGCGCGCCGCCAGCCGCGTTGCGCCGTTGCGGCCAAAGTGAAGGCACTCGCCGAGTTCGACGAAGATGAAGACGGCGATCACGCGTGGCTCTGGTCCAATCACCCGCCACCACCCATCGCCGCCAGCTCGCGTGCCCAAGCCGCCGCTCCCTCGCCCGAGAAAGCGACCGTCGCCGAGAGAGCCACCGAGCGAGCAGCGCAGCACGCGCGTTGGCTCGAGCCGATCGCAGTGGCGTGTGACGCGCCGGTGGACGAGCTCGCCGCGGCTATCGAGCAAAGCGGCGGCGTGCTGCGGCTGGTCGGCGCCGGCGTGGGAGCGCCATACGAGGCGACAGGCGCGCTCTTCGACGGCGTGATCGCCCGCCACGCGCAGCTCGGCCTCGGCGTTTCGTCGGAGGCCGGCCGCCTCGAGCGCGGGCTCTCGTGGAAGGGTCGTTGGCCATGGCTCTCGCAGCCGGGCCAAAACGCCGACCAGAAGCGCGTGCTCGACTATGCCTTCGGCCACTCGGAGCTGGGCGCGCACGAGGCGCTGCCACCGGCGCTCGCCGCGCTCGCCGCCGAGCCGCTTGCTTTCCTGGACGCCGTCATGCACGGCCGTTTGTCCACTCTGCACGAAGCGCTCGCGCGCGTCACGCGCTGCGCCGCGCTGCGCACCGAGGCCCATTCGCTCAAGTACCGCCTCTCCGACTACATGGCGCACGGCGGCGCGCCCTGCGGTGCTGAGGCGCCACGCCCGCTGCGATGCGCCGAGCACCGCGACTACGGCACGATGGCGCTGATTTTCGATGGCGGCGTCCCGGGCCTTGAGGTGCTACGTGATGGCACGTGGTACCTCGTGAAGCCGTCGGCGGACGACGCGATCCTCATGCTCGGCTGGGCGACGCACATCCGCTCAAACGGGCGCGTGTCCGCGCCCACGCACCGCGTGCGAGACGTGGGCGCGGAGCTCCGCGAGGATACCGCCACGCCGTCCGCGGGTGCCATTCCGCGCCGGCTCTCGCTGGTCGCCTTCAGCTCGCCGCCCCCGCAAGCGCGCCTCGCGCCCGAAGGGCTGCGCGAGGGTGAGACGGCGCACTTCCGCGCAAGCGTCGCCGGAAGCGCGCACGCGCAAGCCCTCCGCGCCCACAAGATGATCTGAGTGTCGGCACGCACGGTCCACGGGGTGGCGCCGAGCTCGAGTGCCGAGCCTCGTGCCGGTCGGGTGAACGTGGATAAGTGAGCTTAAGGGCCCGCCCTGCATTCCTGCTTCGTCCGCTGCATGGCACTGCTACTGTCTCGGCCTAAAGTCTGTGCAGGTTGTGAGCTGCAGCTGGTTGTGAGGGACACGATCCCGGCGCGCGAACACAACTAAGACGTATCGTCCTCTCCGCTCCTGCCTCCTGGCAGTCGCGCACGCGCCGCGCTGCGGCGCGTGCGACTGTCTTTATTGAAAAGTCAAAAGTCGAATCAGGGCGCCGTGTCGACGCTGTCCCGTGTCGTTTTCCTCCCCCGGACCGCCCATCCGGGACGCTCCCCCGGGACGCACGCCGGCGAAGGCCATATCGAGCTGCTGTACGGCCCCCTGGTATCGCCTCCCCTGGCTTAGCTAGAGTGAGAGATATTGTGCACATTGGTCAGTATCTACAATGTACTCACTGGCACTTTACCTCCCAGAGCTCGTCCCGGTCCGCCACGGCCATCCTCGGCCTCCGAGGGCCCCCGGCCGCGGCGCGGTGCGGCGGCGTCACAAATCCGACCACAGAGAGCACCGGGACGCGGTCGGGCGATCTGAGGTCCAACTAGGCGTATGCGCCAGGAGCTGCTGTTCACACACAGACCTCGTTATTGACAAGAAAGAAAATACGTCCTATGGCGCTTTGCGCTGAAAGAAAGAAAGAAAAAGACAGCCAAACGAGGGATAGGTTGCGCTGTCCCTCCTGAACTGAGTCTGTGAGAGGTTGAGGTGCGAGTCCTGGAGGCCCTGGGGATGGGGGGAGACATCTGTACGGTACCTAGGTTCAAGCGATTTTTCCTTTGGCGACAGACATGCCGCGGCCAACTCGGCTTCTTCTCCTGAGTCTGTCCGCCGCCACCGCGGCTCCGCTTCCCGAGCCTCAGGAGCCTCGCGTCTGGACCGTCTTTTGCGCCGAATGCACAAACAACTTTGACTACAAGTCGATCGGCGTGTATTGGTCGCATCGGCTCTCGGGCATGCCTGGCGGCGTGACGCGGCTGCTGGCGTGCGATGAGGAGCAGCTCAAGAGGTACAAGGGCCTCAACCTCGGCAACACCTTTGTCCACCGCAACTACGGCCGCATCCAGCACAAGCGGCGCGTGCCCGAGGGGGAGACGCACCCGCCGACCGGCTCACGCGCGCAGGACTCGTCGCCCTCGTACAACAAGCCGGGCTCCATCATGGAGTGGGTGATGCACTCGGAGGAGGCGAAGAGCACCGACTACGTCCTCTACATCGACGCCGACATGCTGCTGCGCAAGCCCCTCGACCCCATCGCGATGGGCGTCAAGAAGGGAGTCGTGGTCTCGGAGCATGTCGGCTACCTCGACACGGGCATCAGGAACGGGCTGCCGGCGCAGTTCCTGCCGTCCGTCGAGGCGGTGCAGTACGCGGGCGCCGACGTCAACAACTACAACCCGCCCGGCCCCGACGGCAAGCGGCACGCGGCCGGCGGCTGGTACATGTTCTTCCACATTGACGACATTCGCACGATTGCGCCGCGCTGGCTGCACTACGAGATCGAGGTGCGCACCAACCCGCAAAAGTACTGGAGCATCAAGGACGAGCACTCGGGCCAGCTGTCGGTGCCGGCCGACATACTGACCGGTGACGCATACGTTGGCCACGGCTCGGCGCCTTGGATCTCGGAGATGTGCCTCCGCCTCTTTTGTTCTTCTGCTCGTCCAACGGCGTCCGTCCACTTCAAACGCACTGCGAACAGGTACGGGTACGTCTTTGCGGCGGCGGAGGCGAAGCTGCGCCACATCCTCACCGAAGGCGTCGTCGTCTACCCCGACGAGGTGGGCGCCGCGCGCCCAAAGGTCAGCCAGCCAGTCTTGCGCACACTCCCAGCATGTGGAGGACGGGCCACACGCACACACACCCTTCAGGCCAAGTCTCGCACACACCTCCTAGCATGTGGAGGACGGGCCCACACGCACACACACCCTTGAGGCCAAGTCTCGCACACCTCCCAGCATGTGGAGGACGGGCCCACACGCACACACACCCTTCAGGCCAATCTCACACACCTCCTAGCACTAGCACGGAGTACGGGCCCACACGCACACACACGCACACGCTGCGTGCGAATGGCTCGAGGAGCCGACACGAGGCGCCACACACGGTCCACACACGGTGCCACCGTCCGTACCACTGGGCCTGTCACAGGTCGGTGGCACGCGTGATCACACCCTCGGCGCCTGTGAACAGCGTCTCACTCACAGATGGCGGTGTGCACAGGAATCGTACATCATCCACTACGGGCTGCACTGCGCGGTGGGCAGCTTCAAGTTCACAAAGTACTCCTTTGGCGGCTTCGACGCAAACGCGTGCTCCGGCAAGACCTTCGGCGACCCGCCCGCGCCGCGGCACACTGAGCGCCGGTGCCTGCGCGCCGTCGAGCTGTGGAACAGCGTCTCGGCACACCGTATGCCGTGAGTAGGCACATCGAGCGCTTGTGCGCCGAGACGGTTCTCGAGCTCAACGACGCAATGTGCGACTACTACAACCGGCCGGTGGGCGAGGGCGGGTGCGGCCGCGCCGGCAGCGAGGGCCTGCCCGCCTAGAAGCGGAGATCTGGGGAGATATGGGGGAGATATGGGGAGATATGGGCCTGCCCGCCTAGAAGCGGAACACGCACTCTTGTCCTCCAAACCGGCGCTCGAGAGGACACGGACTCGACTGCAGTCGTGCAGTCGCCCCCCTCTCGTACTCACGCGGTGCTCTGAGTCCAATGCACGGGGCCGTCCTCCCGCCCTGATGCCGGCGTCTCCACGCAAAAACACAAGCCCAGGCCCACAAGCACAGACAGTCGAGAAGGGAGAGACAGCGACGGCAGTCAGCAGGCAGCACTGGGTCCCAGGAAGGCGAATGCGAAGACGGCCTCTAGTGCGAGCTCTAGCCAGTGAGCCCATACGTCTGCACCACGCAGGCCTTCCCACCGACGCCGTCACCTGCCCGGCTTGGAAGACGGCCAGCCGCCTGTAGATGCTGCGCGCAGATCCTGTCTCTGGCCGGCGCGCCACTCTCCCGCTCCGTGGCGTCTGCCTCTGGGCCGCAATCTCTACACGCGCACGGCGCGCGGTAAAGCCGCAGGCGCACGCAAGGCGGTTGTCACGGCCCCGGCTGCCTCTCCCCTCAGGCCGGCCAGCAGTCTTGTTCCGACCAGAAACTTTCCTAGACCTTTCCTAGACCTTTCCCTCAGGCCGGCCAGCAGTCTTGCGCCGACCAGAACCAGATGTGCCTCAAGTGGGCGGCGAGTGGCGAGTGCAAGTCCAACCCGGGCTTCATGGAGGGCACCTGCCCTGTCTCGTGCGACGTGTGCCCGCCCGCCGCCACCAACGCCATCCCCGCGTGGGTGCGCGGGCTCGCGCTCGCTAACGGCACCGCGCCGGCGCCGCTGCGGCCGATGGGCGAGATCAAGCTCTTCTACTCCGACGCAAACCAGGCGGCCGCCGCTCCCCTACCCCCACGGTACCCGAACTCACCCTCCCCTACCCCACGGTACTCGAACCCACCCTCCCCCACCCCACGGTACCCGAACCCACCCTCCCCTACCCCACGGTACTCGAACCCACCCTCCCCCACCCCACGGTACCCGAACCCACCCTCCCCTACCCCACGGTACTCGAACCCACCCTCCCCCACCCCACGGTACCCGAACCCAGGCGGCCGCCGCTCACGAGGCGCACTACAAGGAGCACCCGCACGCCAGGGCCGCAGACGAGCACGCCGCCGCCGCCGCCGAGAAGCGGCTCAGCCACATCGCCGCAGCAAAGCTGGCGCCGCCGGCGGCGGAGCTGCCCGCGGCCGCCGCCGCGGCCGCCGCCGCGGCCGCCGCCACGCCGCCCCCGACGCCGCTCTCGGCCGCCGCTGGCACGCCAACGACGACGACGCCTCACCCGATGGCGGCGGACATTGTGACGGCGGGGGTGGTCAACGCGTCCAACGTCGACGACGCTCTCGCCGAGGCGACACGGCTGCGCGCCCTCGCCGCCAAGCTCGAGGAGGAGCACCTCGTGGCGCACCCAGAGCTGCGGCGTGGCGTGCGGCCAGCGACGGCCCCAAAGCTGAGCGGCAGCGAGCTCGAGCAGCTCGAGCGGAAGCGGGAGGGGAAGCGGGAGGCGAAGCGGGAGGGGAAGCGGAAGGTGGCGAGCCCCGCGGCGGCCCCCTTCACTGGAGCCGAGCAGTCGTCGACGGCGGCGGCGGCGCCAGACGGGCGGATCGAGACGCCGCGGGAGCCGGAGCCGGACCCGCTGTCGATGCTGCGCGGCGTCTTTGGGGCGGGGTGGGGGATGATGCTCGGGCTGTGCGCGTGCGTCCTGTACAGGCGCCTCTGCCGCTCGAGCAAACGAAGGCCGGCGTGGGCCGGCAAGTCGTCGCACTCGCGGGTGTGACGCAGCCGGCGGGCGTCGTGAGAGGAGGAGGAGCGCTCCGCCGTTGTGAGGAGGATGTGAGGATGGGGCTGATGGACGTGTGCGAGCTCCGTGTGAGAGATTGCTGGGTGGGGGCGCCGGTCCGACGTGTGCGTGGCATGCGCCGACGCGCGACGAGTAGTCACCGCGCGTGGGGGGACGTGTGTCGTGTGATCGGTAGGCGCGGTCCGCGGTTCTGGTTGGAAGAGAGTGACACCCCGAGCTTCAGGTATCAGGAGATGCGGTGCCAACCGTCGGTGCACGGGCCGACGGGTGCGGGTTGAGGATGTCGTTTCGGACTGGCTGTCGCCGTGTTGGAGCGTGGTTGATTTAAAGAGTTTTGATTTTGATCCCAGGGTGCAGGGAGGTGCTACTCCTAGGTCAGTCCCATGCCCTCCGCGGCGCACCAGGCGGCGCGCCACTGCGCGCGGCTCCGGCCGAGCCGCCCTCGCGCCGCTCCGCCTGCGCAAGTGCCGGGGCGTGCCACGCGGCAAAGTCGGCTCGGAGCTCCTCCTGAGAACCATCGAGCGACGCCTGAAGCTCCTCGACGCGTCGCTTGAGGCTTCGCAAGGCCGACACCTCGTCCCGGTACCCCTCCTTCTCCACGTCTAGCCTTGCTCGAATCGCCTCTTCGTCGGCGGCGCTGCCACCGGCCCCCAGATGAGCAGAAAGTGACTCCTTGAGCCTCGCCACCTGGTCCCGCTTGCGCGTAACGAGCGCGCCGCTCTCCTTGGCTTGGGACACGGCATCGGAGAGCTCCGCTTTGAGGCGCTCGCGCCGCGACCGCGCCGCCTCGCTCCATACCTCCGACCTGAAGAGCGCCAAAGATGCCTCCGGGTCTCGCAGCTGTGCCAAGCTCGGGGGCGCGCGCCGCTCGCCGGCCGAATCCCCAATCTCGCTGCCCTTGGCGGTGGCCGGCGGCGGTGGCGCCTCGCCGAGCAGCGGCGTGGCTGTGCGCCGTAGCGCGTCATCCTCGGCGGCCATGCCGTGGGCATGCCGCATCGAGGCCCACCAAGCACGGAACTCAGCGTCAAACGCGGACTGCGCCGCGCCACAGCTCGCCTGCAAGGCGCCCACGTGCACCTTGAGCTGCTTGAGTTGGTGAGCCTTGGCGCGGTACGCCTCTTTCAAGCCGTGCAACACCCCCGCCAGCCGCGCCTCCTCCTCGTCTACTGCTCCGTCGGCGTCAGCCCCTTCGTCAGCGCCCACTTCGCTCAGCCCCGCGAGGGCGGTCTGCACCCGCCGCGACTCGACCGCCCGCTTGGTCGCTAATCAACCGCCATTAGCCCAGGCTACAGGAGACGGTGACGATGAGGCTTGCAGCACACTTAGGGAATCCCTGCCTTTGCCAGGATCCATTTCTGGCCGCACGATCAGACCAATAGCGTACGAGAAGGACGATGACGATCACGTCAGTTTCGTCGTCGCTGCGGCCAACTTGCGTGCGCGCAACTACGACATCGCCGAGTCTGCTCGCCTCCGGATCAAGCAGATAGCAGGAAAGATACTGCCCGCCCTTGCAACCACAACGGCAGCGGTGAGCGGCCTCGCCTCGCTGGAGCTTCTGAAGCTACTTCAGCCAGACAAGCCGCTCAGCGACTTCCAAAATGGCTTTGTCAATCTCGCGCTGCCCCTACTGGCCTTTTCGGCGCCGCTTGCTGCACCTCGGCATGTGTTTGGTCGGGAGGGCATAACGTGGACCATGTGGGATCACATCATGGTGGACGAGGGCCGTGAGATCACACTCGACGAGCTCCGGCTGCTCTTCTCGCAGAGGTACGGACTCGAGGTCTCGACGGTCGCTTATGGTGCCTCACTTTTCTACGTCGGTGGCCGGGAGGTGGGGCGGCACGGGCTGCCCTTGTCGCAGCTCGCAAATGCACTTCCAGGTTAGTATTCTTGATACGAAACCACGACGACACACACCAGTCGACTCGCATCGGTTGCCTCCACGAACGGCGGAGCTATTCTCGCGTCCACACCACACCTGGCTCCAACGTGGACACACGCCCATAGCTGGGGACACTACTAGGTCACGCATGGCATCACAGAAGTTTTATCTCTGGGCCCCGAAAGGCATCTCTAGCAGCGTCGTTACGCATGCCCCCTCCCCTCCTGGGCGCATGCGCCTAGTCCGAGCCTGGCTGTTTGTCGCACCGCCACCACACTCTCGGGAGGGGGCGGCGGCGGAGGCGGAGAGGCTGCGGCGGGTGACGACGCGGCGACGGCGCTGAGGGGGCGGCGACCGCGGCGCGACGGGAGGCGGTGCAGCTGCAGCGGCTGCCGCCGCCTCGGCTCGACTGCAGCTGATGGCTAAGCTTCCCTCCCCTCCCTCCCCTCCTCCCCGCCCGCCCGCCCGATCCGCCCCCCTCGCCCGGCGTGGATCTCAAGAAAAAGAAGGCGGACCCCATCATGGGGGGAACGAGCGCACCGTGCAGAGGCGTGCCGCGCCCTGCCGCGCCCGCCGCCCAGCGCGAGGGCCGGGGCCCCGCACCGCTGAGCCCGCCCCCCGCCCCTCCCTCGCTCGCCCCTCCCTCTCCCTCCCCGCCCGCGCGACGCGTGCAGAGGCTCGCGCCGCCGCCCGAGCCGCGCCTCCGCCCTCCGATCCCCGGCCAGCATCTCTGCGCGCCACCGCGCCCGCGCCGCGCCCTGCCGCGCCACGCCCGCGCCAGGGCTCCGGGCCTGTGCCGCCCGCTCCGCGCTGAATTTTCCCAGGACTGCCTCCGTCCGATTAGGTACCGAGTCTGACAGCAGCACGTTAAAGCGCCATGGAGGATGAGGACCTGAAATCTGCCATCAACGTCGCCTGGGTGCTCCTGTGCACCGCGCTTGTCTTTTGGGAGCAGGCCGGCTTTGCCATGTGGGAGGCGGGCTGCCTCCGCTCGACCAGCTTGCACTCAATCCTTCTGAAGAACATGTGCGACGCCGCCATCGGCGCCGCGGCTTTCTTCACCCTCGGCTACGCCATCGGCTTCGGTGGAGGCGCCGACCACAAATTCGCCGGCAACGACAAGTTCTTTCTCAAGGCATGCGCGGCCCGCCTGCACAACCCTGCACCGCCGCCGTTCGCCCTCCCAGCCGCGCTCGTGGCGCACATGTCAGGGCGTGGCTATTGACGACTACCACATCGTCTTCTTCCAGTGGGCCTTCGCCGCCACCGCAGCCACTACCGTGAGCGGCTGCATGGCGGAGCGCACCCAATTTGCCGGCTACCTGATCTACTCCTTTTTCGTCACCGCCTTCATCTACGCTGTCCCCTTGCACTGGCTGTGGGCCGACGCCGGCTGGCTGTGCGCGTGGGGCGACAACGCCGCCTTTGGCTACGGCATGATCGACTTCGCCGGCTCCGGCATTGTGCACATGCTGGGCGGCGCCGCGGGGCTGGTCGGCTCGTATGTCGTGGGCCCGCGCGCGGGCAGGTTCACGGACAAGGGGCCGGTGCAGATCGAGGGGCACTCGATCGCCCTCACGACGCTCGGCGTCTACTGCCTCTGGTTTGGCTGGTTTGGCTTCAACGCCGGCTACACGCTCGGTGCCACGCACACGCCCGCCCAGGCCGCCCGGCGCGCCCACCGCGCAGCACTCCGGCGCAGCCTCGCCATGCCTAGCGCCTGCGCACCGCGCGCAGGCACGACGGGCGGCATGTGGAAAACGGCGGCCCTCATCTGCGTCAACACGACCATCTCGCCGTCGGCCTCGATCCTCTCCGTGCTGCTCCTCGAGAAGTTCCTGGCGGGCTACTACGACACCTCCAAGTGAGACGCGATGAGTAGTGGTCGGTAGTCGCAGTAGTAAAAGTAGTTAGCGGAAGTTCCTGGTGGGCTACTGCGACATACAGGGAGCTAGGTGCTAGCTGCTCCACCTCGCTGCTCCACCTAGCTGCTAGTAGCCAGTCGTAGTAGCTAGTACGACAGCTGACAGTTTGACGCGCCCGCCGGGTCCTCCACCGCCCATCCCCCCCCCCCCCCCCACTCCCCAGGTGCATGAACGGCATCGTGGCGGGGCTCGTAGGCATCACTGGCCCCTGCGGCGTGGTAGAGCCCTACGCGGCGGCCATCATCGGCATCGTCTCCGGGGCCGTCTACTGCGGCTCGTGGCGGCTGCACGAGCGGCTTCGGATCGACGACCCCGTGCACGCCGGCGCGGTGCACGCGTGGCCCGGCTTCTGGGGCTGCATCGCGTCGGGCCTCTTCGCGTGGCCCAAGCAGGTGGCCACGCTGGGCTACGTGGGCGGCGGCGGCCTCTTCTACACGGGCCACGGGGGCCAGTTCGGGACCAACGTGCTCGGCACGCTTGTCGTGCTGGCTTGGACGGTGGCCACCTCGTCCATCGTCTTCGGGTCGCTCCAGGCCGCCAAGCTCCTGCGCGTGACTGCGGAGGAGGAGGAGATGGGTGCGCCACGCCCCGACGGCACACCCCCACACCCCCACCTACACCCTACACCCACACCCAGCACCCGCCCACTCCACCCCCCGACTCCACACACCCCGCCCGCCCATGCCGCCCGCCCATGCCGCCCTGCGCGCATCGCGCAGGCGTCGATCTCGCCGAGCACCTGCCTCGAGACGGCGTCACGCCTCTCAAGTCCAAGATGATGGGCGCCGTGATGAGGCACCGCGGCAGCGGCAGCGGAGCCTCGTCGCGAGCTTGCGGCGCGAGCGAGACTACCGCAACTTACGCCTGACGAGGGCATGCGACTCTCGGTGCACGGTGGCTGTGGCAAAGACTGGTGGCCGTGCGGACGCGAGGCTTTGCGGCGGGGCAAGGTGGGGAGGTCGGGCGGACGGGGTGGGTGGGACGGGTGCGGGCGGGGAGGCTCTGTGGCGACCGGAGGGTGGCCGAAGAGCGAGCCACAGGCGAGACGCCTGCAGCCTGCACGCCGTCTCAAAAAGAAGCACGACGTGGGAACGCACGTAATCCTAGAAGTCGTAGGACTGTGGGCGGTGTGCTCGCAATCGGCGATGTTCTCTAACGGCACCAACACAAACCGCGCACATGAACGCAAAACCAACAGTACACGATTCACACCGCCAACAGGAACGCGCTCTCCGCGCGCGGCGACGGTGTGCCGCCGCGGCGTTCGCGCTCCTCGTCGCCTGACGCGCCGCCTGCGAAGCGGGCCTCTTCTGCCGGCTCCTCCGTTTGCGGCTACGACTCCGAGGCGCCGGAGGAGATCCAGAACGAGGCGCTCTACCGGGCCTGCCGCGCGTACGGCTTAGGTGAGCAATTCCTCGCTGCGGCGCAGGAAGAGGGCACATTCGGCGAGTGGCTCGACGAGCTACCCTTCGAGGTGGCTGCGGCGACCGCCCGGCTGCTCAAGCACCACGCGCGCTCCGGCGCGTGGGTCGAGCTCTCGCCCGGCAACCCTAGCCAGGCCTCACGCGCTGGCCGCGACCGCGACCGCTCGAGCCCGAACTGCCCGTCAGATATGTCGGAATTGTCGGAGAATAGCGACTAGCACACCTCTGAGTCCCAGAAACCCGAGGAGTCACACAGTCCACCTGAGACCTGTGTGATGCACGCCCTGCGAGCGGGGCGGGGTGCGCACTGTCCCTCTGTGTTCGTGTGCGTCGCCCATCTCTCCCTGGAGATGACTGCTCTATTTATTTTTTTAGCCAGCGACACCCCTCTTCTTAAAATCCCTGTGTGGTGGCGGCGTGCCGTCCTCCCATCCCTCCCTTGGCCTGTCTGTTTTCTTTCTTTCTTTAGCCAGCGGCAGCGAACGCAGTGTTTGTGCGCGTCCCGTGCCCCCGAGTTCATTTTAATTATATTTCGCCTCTCGCCCGGCTTTTGCCGCCCTCGCCACCGCACCCTCCAACTCCCCCCCCCGCCCCCCGCCCCCCGCCACCCAAGAAACGTCTGCACTCACTTCTTACATACAACACAAAACAAACATTTTTCATGTGAAGGATGTGTGTGTCCGCCTTGCGTTTGTTTCATAAGACATGACATCGAACGCGCTGCTCAACAAAAGTTACCGCTCGCTCGCGAGAGCGGGGCACAAAAGCCAGCGAGGGCCGTCTACTTGCAGCTTTGGACTAAGAGCAGCTCCGCTCCCAAGGTGACTGGTGACGCGTACAACTACTACCAGCGCGCTCGCAATCCGAGCAAAGTCTAGGATTGCGAGCAGCACTGCTCACAATCCGAGCAACATGCCTCCAACTGCGAGCAGCAGCGCTCGCAATCCTACATCTCGTAGGACTATGAGCGGCGGCGCTCACAATCGTACCCAAGATCCAAGGATTGCTAGCAGCGCACAGAGGGCACTCCCAATCGCTCCAGCCGCGAGCGCTTGTGAGTGAGCGCACTGGGAGGGTCTCCTCACAATCCAAACAGTGATCGCACCGATTGCGAGGGGACCCGCGCGCAATCCTAGAAGTCGTAGGACTGTGGGCGGTGTCGCTCTTAATCGGCGAAAGTTCTAGGATTGCGAGCGCTCCTGCTCGCAGTCGGAGGCATGATGCTCGGATTGTGAGCAGTGCCGTGCTCGCAATCCTAGACTTTGCTCGGATTGCGAGCGCGCTGGTAGTAGTCGTAGGCGTCACCAGTCACCTTGGGAGCGGAGCTGTGCTCTTAGTCCTAGAAGACGTAAGATTGCGAGCGTAGGTGCTAGCAATCGTACAGAGATGCTACGATTGCGAGGAGTGCTGCTCACAACCCTTCGACTTCTAGGATTGAGAGCGAGGCTGCTCTCAATCCTAGCGGTCTACAAAAGAAGGTTCACCGCCAGGCTGTTGCTCCCCCCCCGCCCGGCCGTGTGCTTCCCACGTGCATATCCCGCAAAATGACTGTGGTCCCCACGCTGTCGGAGCCTCCGGCGCAGCAGCCCAAGGGAAATTGAAGAAGACAAGGAAACCCGCACTCATCCGTGAGCTCCACTTACATCCGACTGTCTGGGCCTCGCTCGCGCCAGAGCATAGAGCTCTCATCACCGTGCTGTGGTGTCACCGTGAGCGAGGCTCCGATTGACGTGCCTCACGCGGCCGAGATTCGCACGCATGCGGGTTGCGGCGCGCTCGACAATGCATATAACGCCGGCTTTGCCTTTCATCACTGGCGACACATGCAGCCAGCAGCGCACCTGGTCGCTCTCGCGCCTTCCGACCGTGACGTTCTGGAGTCAGTCGCGATCCGGCACGCGGTGTACAACGGGAGCCGACTCAACGAAGAGGACCTGGAGGGTTTGCCGGCTCTGATCGGTGCTCTCACAGAGGCGATACGTGCCGTCGGCGGCCAAGCGTTTGTCAAGACAGCAGAGAAGTCGGCGAAGAACGACGTGCCGCTTCGACCGCACGCCACCGCTCGAGCGAGGATGTGCTGCGGCAGTCGCTCAGCGGCGGGGCGGCTGGTCGCGCGCGCTACCTCGTCGTCCAGCCGTGGGAGCACGGCATCAGCGCGCACAACGAGTGGCGCCTGATCGTATGCGGCGGGCGCGTGGCCGGCATCTCGCAGCAAACTTGGCGACGCGCTGCTGGCCACACGGAGGCATCGGCGCCGCCGTGCCATCACTGATCCGCCTTTGGCAGGAGCTCGCGCCCCTCTCGCCGTACGCGGACTGCGTCGTCGATGCGCACGTGGACAGCTCCAGCGGCCGCGCAAAGCTGATTGAGGTGAACGCTTGCGGGTGGTGGGGGCCCAGTGGCAGCGCTCTCTTCCACTACGAACGCGACCATGAGCTACTGCGCGACCCGGACAGGCTGCCGGTGCGCGTCGTGGTGGAGACGGCGGACGAGCATACGGTACCTCTCCACTGGTAGGCGCGGTAGGTCTCAACTTTTGGCAGGCCGCCGGCGAGGTGTGGTGGCCTCTCCGCTCTCCATCCGAGTCCCTTGGGTTCACGCTGTTTTCTTTCTTTCTTTGGCTTGCACTGGCACTACCACACTAAGATGTAAGAATTGTACACACTAAGAAAAAGAACACGGAACCAGTTACGTCAGCGAAAGAAACTCGGCACTTAAAAGAAGGTCCAGAGACCAGTCTGCAGCGTGCAGGCGGGAGGGGGGGACCCGCACACAGAGGGATCGCTCACGCTCCTCGGGCTCCCCTAGCCATACCCTGCCGTCCACCGCATCTCGAATCGCTTTCTACTCCCCTTCTGGCACAACTTGTTATTGAAGAGGTTGGTGCTTTTCAGCACCCACCCTGCTGAAAAAGAAAAAGGAAATATGAGAGCGCTACAACGTAAAAGACAGTCCAATTTCATGCAACCCCCTCTGCGCGAACTCCGCTATCAGAGCTCACTCAAATCTGGAGCTCAAACCCTTCCCGCCTGCTCACCGCATCTCGAATTACTCTCTCCCCGTTGAGGCCAAGGAGCCCCAAGATCCAATGATTATCCATGTCGTTGAAGCGGAGATCGATGCTTTTCAGCACCGCGTTGCCCGCAATCAACGGCGCGATCACGAAGGCCGAGGCGGCTCCGAGGTCCTTGCTCGAGAGGTCGAGGGACTCGACCGGGTCGGTGCCGCGCAGCTTCGGCAGGTCGAGCTCGTGGCCGTCGAGATTCAGCTTGGTCAGCACCCCATTGACCGCGAGCGCCTCGCCGATTGCCTTCGCGCCCTCCGCGCCGATGCGGTTACCACGGAGGTTCAAGTTGGTCAGCACCCCATTGCCCCGCAGAGCCTCGGCGATTGCAGCGGCGCCGATGCTGTTCCACGAGACGTCGAGCTCGGTCATCACCGCGCTGCCCGACACGTACTCGGCGATCTCTGCGGCGCCAGTCGGGCCGATGCTGCAGCTAGCCAAGCCGAGCGAGGTCAGCTTGTTGCGCTGCCGCTCGACACGCACGATGCCGAGGGCCGCCTCCTCGGTGAGGTCGTTGAAGCCCACGTCCAAGGAGGTCAGCACCGTGTTGCCCTTGAGGGCGTCGGCGATCGCGGCGGCGCCGGTGGGGCCGATCTGGTTCCAGGAGATGTTTAGCTTGTTCAGCACCTCGTTGACGCGAAGGGCGTCGGCGATCACGACGGCGCCCTCGTCGCCGATCTTGTTGCCGCCGAGCGAAAGTGTTTTCAGTGCCGCATTGACCGCGAGCGCCTCGGCGATCGCCTTGGCGCCCTCGTCGCCGATCTTGTTGCCGCCGAGCGAAAGTGTTTTCAGTGCCGCGTTGACGCGCAGCGCCTGGGCGATCGCGGCGGCGCCCTCGGCGCGGATGTTGTTGTCGCAGAGGTTGAGGGTTTTCAGCACCGCATTGACCGCGAGCGCCTCGGCGATCGCCTTGGCGCCCTCGTCGCCGATCTGGTTGCGGAAGAGGTTCAAATCGGTCAGCACCTCGTTGCCCGCAATCAACGACGCGATCACGATGGCCGAGGCGGGTCCGAGGTCCTTGCCCGATAGGTCGAGGGACTCGACCGGGTCGGTGCCGCGCAGCTTCGGCAGGTCGAGCTCGAGGCCGTCGAGATTCAGCTTGGTCAGCACCTCGTTGACGCACAGAGCAGATACCAGCGCCTTGGCGCCCTCGTCGCCGATGTCATTCTGGCTGATGTCGAGTGTGGTCATCACCTCGTTGACCGAAAGCCCCGCCGCGATGACGCCAGCCAACTCGTCTCCGAGTTTCTTGTTCGACACATCGAGCGACGTCACCGCCTCGCGCCCGTTGAGCTGCAGCGGGTTGAGCTTCATCGCCCCCTCCTCGCCAGCGCTCAGCACGATGAGCGTGCGCGTCGTCCGCACCACGCCGAGTAGCGCCTCCCGCACGCGACCGCACGCCTTGCCCCAGTCAAGCGTCAGCGACGTCAGCGCCGACGGCTCCGACTCCATCCACGCGACCACCGTTCCCACCATTACGCCATCGTCGCTGCCAAGGTCGAACACCGTCAAATCGACACCACTGGCCTGCAGCGGCAATACCGTATCCATCGCCGCGGCAAGCCCGCCGCCGCCGCCGTGCTGCATCGTCGCCGCGAGCACCACCAAGCGCTTCACCTTGAGCGCGTCGCCCACCGCCGCTTGGAAGCGCACGTCAGAGTTGTACGCCTCGGCCTCGTCGCCGAGCGGCGCCTCGAGCCGCTTGTCTGCCGCGCCTCCGGCGTCCGCGCATCGCTCGAGGCCGAGCCGGGCGCGCACTAGTTGCGACGCCTCCTCCGCTGCCTCCTCCGCCACCCCGCGGCGCACCTCCGCCGCCATCTGCGCGCCCATGTCGGTGAGCAGCTTCTTGCGCTTGCCCGACACCTGCTCGAGCGTGAGCGAGGCCATGTTGATGGAGAAGCTGCACTGGACGACGAGCGTGCTGCCCTCCACGCCCGTCGAACGCACCTGCAGGTGTCGGGAAGGGGGCGGAGGCGATGAGAGCATGTCGAGGACTGAGAGGGGGGGGCGGTGCGTGGGAGGTTGGCGCACCTGCAGGCCCATGAGCGGCGGCAGCAGCGTCTCCTTCTCGTGCGGGTACTGCGAGAGCCACGAGATGTCGGCGCCTCGGTCGATCATGCCCATCACGAGCTCGAGCACCGTCGACGCCTTGCCCTCCGCGTAGTGCACCGCCTGCGCGCGATCGGTGGTGGTCGACGAGAAGCCGTACTCGACGCCGCCGCGGAAGCCGAGCACGTCCGGCTTGAAGAAGGCTTCCGGGAGCGTGGCGCCCGTCCAGCCGCGGTAGAGCGGCGTGATCCTGGTCAGCGGCGACAGCTTGACGATGATCGAGTTGATCGCGTGGATGGTGGTCGAGTACTGGTTGTGCCACGTCCAGCGCACCGCGGCTGGCTCGCCTGCCGCCGTCGCAACCCACTCGCCGAGGTGAAGCGTGCCGCACTTCGTCTGCAGAAAGGGCACCTCCTCCATCGAGGCGTACTCCAGCCGCACAGCGCCGTCGGCACCGCGCGCTGAGGAGAAGCGAAGGACGGCGTTATACTTCTCGTACATCGGCCCCGTGTACATCCGGCCGGCGATGAGCTCCTCCAACGTGAGCGGCGCCTGCCCCGCCTCAACGAGCCTCGGGTTCATCTCGTCCGCCATCTTCGCCTCGTAGGCAGAGAGCGGCTCCGGCTTGCGGCACCACTCGCGATGAGCCGTGCGAAAGTCGCCGCCGCGCTCGGCGTAGCGGCTGTTGTGGTCCTCGACCACGGGCGCGACGACGAACTCCCACTCCATCCGGGACGTTGCGCCCTCGATGCCGTTGGAGGTGTCGAACGGCACGTCCGCATCCTTCTCTTTGCAGTGCTCCGTCTCCATGGCCTTGAAGAGCGAGCCGTCCACCATGAGCGGCGGCCCGATGAGCTTCTCGAGGCCTGCCCACAGGTCAGGGGACGGGGGTCGGCCGGTGAGAGAGGGCGGGCAGGGTAGGCAAGCTACTGGCGCGCAGCACGCCTCCGTAGAACTGCTCGACGCCGCCGAAGCCCATCTCGCCCTTGAACGCGTCGCCCTCCGCGGCGAACTTGGCGTTCAGCGCCGCCCCGGTCGCGGCGCTCTGGCCGCGCAGCTTCTCAATGGCGGACCAGAGGGTCTCGGCGATCGCCTCACTCAGCTTTACCGCCTCGAGCTTCTCCTTGAGGTCGGCGAGCGAGAGGCTGAGCACGTACGTGAACGGGTCGGTGGTTCCGGCAGGCTCCTTCAGCGCCTTGGCCACCACCTCAGCGAGGGCGAGGGAGTCCACCCAGCCAGCGACGCCCCACTCTGCAGCGGGCTGTGCGTCGACCTGGGAGGAGCGGAGAGAGGGAGGGGTTAAGGCGGCGGGGAGGGTGGCGCGGCGGCGGAGAAGAGGGAGGCAGACGCGGACGCGGCGGCGGAGGAGAGGGAGGCGGCGGCGGATGCGGCGGCGGTGTGTGGGCGGGGACGGTGGCGGTGGCGAAGGCGGCGCGGTGCGGGGAATGCGTCGGCCTTGCCGTCGCGCGAAGTGGCGGTGGCGCTCGGCGTGCTGACGCTGTTGAGCTGGTCCTTGAGTGATTTGATCTCGTCCTTGAGCGACTGGGTCTCGTGCTGCTTGTCGATGTCGGTCCCACCGCTGCCCGTAAGGGGCGGGCACGGCAGCGACAGCGGCGGGGGCGGTGGGGGCGGCGGGGGCGCACGCACGGCCACCGTCGCCTCCGCAAACGAGGCCGCCGCCCCCGTCGGCGCCGTGAACGCCGGCGCGATCGAAGCCGCCCCCGCATCGAGGTCGTCCTGGAGCGACTGGATCTCGTCCTGCTTGAGCGAGTGGTTCTTGAGCGACTGGTTCTCGTCCTTGAGCGACTGGTTCTCGTCCTTGAGCGACTGATTCTCGTCCCTGAGGTTGCGCAGCTCCGTCTCGTGTGGCGGGTGGCGAATTGCAGCTGGACCACCTGCTCTGTCGTCCTGGGGACCATCCTCTTCCTCTGCGACGGAGAGTTCAGCCGCTCTCGCTCCCCGAGGCTTGCCCCACGCAAGAGCTCGAGCGCGAATGGAGGTTGCGGTAGCGCCGCTCTTCGGCATCACGTACTACTCCTTGGGCGTCGGCCTCCACAGAGGTGGCGGCAGCAATGTGCTCAACAGCGGCTTTGCTCAACAGCGGCTTTGCTCAACAGCGGCTCGCTACACGCTCCTGGGGCTCCGCGCGGATTAGGCTGTCACGCTCGGAAGAAAATGATTTTCTAAATCACTCTTCGTTTGTTACAACACGTAAGCGTCACTACGTGTTTCCATGCGATGCGGAATTCTTTTTCATGTCGACATGAGTGCTTCGCTCATTGGTGGCTCGCCGAGCGCTGCCTCGGTGCCTCGTGGTGGTGGCGCTGGGCGCGCGGCGTTGGTGCCCGGTGACTGGTGACGCCTGACTACTACCAGCGCGCTCGCAATCCGAGCAAAGTCTAGGATTGCGAGCAGCACTGCTCACAATCCGAGCAACATGCCTCCGATTGCGAGCAGTAGCGCTCGCAATCCTACATCTTGTAGGACTATGAGCGGCGGCGCTCACAATCGTACCCAAGATCCAAGGATTGCTAGCCGCACAGAGGGCACTCCCAATCGCTCCAGCCGCGAGCGCTTGTGAGTGAGCGCACCGGGAGGGTCTCCTCACAACCAACAGATATCGCACCGATTGCGAGGGGACCCGCTCGCAATCCTAGAAGTCGTAGGACTGTGGGCGGGGTGCCACTTGCCTGGGGCGGGCTAGGACGCGTCAGCGGTGCGGAGCTTGAGCTCGAGCTGGCCCCCGGCGAAGCAACTGCGGAGGCGGTGCTGAGAGAGACGTGGTGATATGATGCGTTATTGAACGGCGTTATGTTGGAGGCGATGGTAGCGAGACAGCAAACCTGGTGAGAGGTCGTACGTGGTCGCGATGGCATTGTCATGCGGCCGCTCCCACTGGACTCGCACCTTGGCCTTGAAGACGTTGTTCTCCGCCTGGCCGTTTTTCTTCAGCTCCTGCACGTCGAAGTCGTAGTTCCACACCCCAAATCCTTTCCCGCTCTCCGCCGCCTCCTTCAGGTCCACATTGAACTCGCCCAGCATGTCATTGTTGGTAAACGTGTCCTCGTCCCAGATCTGGATCTTGACGTACCTCGCGTCGTAAACCTCCTCGATGGGCGGGTAGTAGCAGCACGTGCCCTGGAACTTTTTGGTGCCCCACTTGGCCTGTGGCGGGTCGCCGTATCGCTCACCGCTCCGGTCCCATTCGACAACGTTCTCCTTTGAGCACCAACGAGTCTCGTCGAGATGGACGCTCTCTTTTGGCCACCACCAGCCGTCGTAAGTGGGATTCACGGGGCACTCGGCCGCCTGGTGGCCAGCCACCATGCACCACCCCTTGTCTGAGCCGTACAACATCGGTACTGCGCAACGGGACGGGGCCATCCGGTGCTCAGAATTTTGGGAGCTCGCGTGGGCTGTTTTGGTATGGAGGGGGATTCAAGGGGGCGTGACTCGCTTGTCATCGCCGCGTAGGGCTGCTGCTTCTGCAGGAACTTGCCGGCGTACAATAGGCAGACGTACACCATGGCTGAATGCGTCGCTACTCGGACTGCTCGGTCCGCGCGAGAACAACCTGCGCCGCTTCGGCGTGTACGAAGTAAACGGAAGCCTGTTTCTTCTTTTGCGCTTAGGGGAGACGTTAATAATACTTAATTCCTTTTGCGCGCAGGGGTCCCTTAAAGAGAGTGCGGGGTGCATGTGTGTGTGTTGACAGTGTGCACCGCGGCCGTGACGGCTCGCGGTCACGCAATTTTGGCACGGCACTTCCTCCTCGCTCCTGGCATGGGAAAGGAATAAATAAAAGACCTCGGACTTTTCTCGCATGGCCGTGCTAGGATCCTACTGCGCAGGCGCTGAACAGCCCTTCGGGCCTCGCCTCCTCCCAGTAGCTCGCGAGTGCGACGTCGCTCTCCTCGAGCTTGATGTGCATCGCCTGAAGGTGCGATGCGAATGTTTGAGGCGGTGCGCAGGCGGCTGCGGGAGTGGGCGGTGTGCGAGCCGTGACGGCTCCGAGCCCCTTGCCATCCGTGGCGAGCACGCTGTGGTGGTGCGCCTGTGCAGGCGCGCAGGCCGGCAGTGACCTATGAGTGCGGGCGGCGAATGGTAGTATACGCGACGAGAGAGAGAGAGAGAGAGAGAGAGAGAGAGAGAGAGAGAGAGAGAGAGAGAGAGAGAGAGAGAGAGAGAGAGAGAGAGAGAGAGAGAGAGAGAGAGAGAGAGAGAGAGAGAGAGAGAGAGAGAGAGAGAGAGAGAGAGAGAGAGAGAGAGAGAGAGAGAGAGAGAGAGCCTGCAGACGGCTGTGAAGCTGGCGGTAGACAGCTTGCGCCATCACCTCGACAGTCGTATTGCGGCGAGATCCATCCGGCCTCGCAAACTCCTGCAGTGCGTCCAGGTTCTTGTGGTCGTAAAGTTCCATGACCTCCCGCAGAAGCTTCTGCGCGACGAGGATGTCGATGAGGATGTCGTAAGGCCCGAGCGCCGCGCCTTCAAAGGTGGCGGTCACGACTGCGGTGCAGCCGGTCGTAAAGGGTACGCCGTCGTCGAATGTGAAGGTGTGGGAGTACATCATCCGATCCTTGACGCAGACGGAGAAGGGCATAGACACACCACCGCTGCCTTCGCTGCCGCTGCTGTGGCTTACAACTGCTCGGTGTGAACATAAGTCCAAAACTTTCTTTTGCCTCCCAGCGAGATTGAGCCTCTAAAAAAGAAAAGCCGTGTGTCCTGCCAAGCGACCGAGAAGCGCGCCACCCACTCGTTGCCAGCTCGTTGCTCTCCGCTCGCAGATATGACGCGCGCGGCCCACCACCCTCCGCCGCTGCCCATGTCGCCCGAGGAGTACCAGAAGTGGCGGCTGCAGCTCTGGTCGCAGCGCGGCCCGAACGTCGCCACGCCCACCTACGAGGAGCTGCTGCCGTGCTACAAGGCCGCTCTCGAGCGCTGCAAGTCGCAGGTTTCGCGGCCTCCGCCACCGCCTCCGCCGCAGCCCGCGCCGCCGCCGCCTGCGTCGGTGGTCGACGCCATGGCGGCGGCGGTCCGCGCCGGCGCGGAGGAGCCCTTTTACGTGGTCGACCTCGAGGCGGCCAAGCGCAAGCTGTCCGAGTGGCGGGAGGCGCTCCCCGAGGTGGTGCCGCACTACGCGGTCAAGTGCAACGGCGACCCGGCGCTCCTGCTCACCCTCGCCTCCGAGGGCGCCTGCTTCGACTGCGCCTCGGCGGCCGAGATCCGGCAGGCGCCCTCGGATGCACATGCATGGCTGGAACAAGAAACCACAGCCGCCGGCGTCCCACACCCCAGTGGGTGTGGCGAGCCCTCGTACCCATCCTCGGGACGCAGCGCCGCACCTCTCGCACCCATCCTCGGGACGCAGCGCCGCACCTCTCACGCCCATCCTCGGGACGCAGCGCCGCACCTCTCGCACCCATCCTCGGGACGCAGCGCCGCACCTCTCACGCCCATCCTCGGGACGCAGCGCCGCACCTCTCACGCCCATCCTCGGGACGCAGCGCCGCACCTCTCACGCCCATCCTCGGGACGCAGCGCCGCACCTCTCACGCCCATCCTCGGGACGCAGCGCCGCACCTCTCACGCCCATCCTCGGGACGCAGCGCCGCACCTCTCACGCCCATCCCCGGGACGCAGCGCCGCACCTCTCACGCCCATCCTCGGGACGCAGCGCCGCACCTCTCACGCCCATCCTCGGGACGCAGCGCCGCACCTCTCACGCCCATCCTCGGGACGCAGCGCCGCACCTCTCACGCCCATCCTCGGGACGCAGCGCCGCACCTCTCACGCCCATCCTCGGGACGCAGCGCCGCACCTCTCACGCCCATCCTCGGGACGCAGCGCCGCACCTCTCACGCCCATCCTCGGGACGCAGCGCCGCACCTCTCACGCCCATCCTCGGGACGCAGCGCCGCACCTCTCACGCCCATCCTCGGGACGCAGCGCCGCACCTCTCACGCCCATCCTCGGGACGCAGCGCCGCACCTCTCACGCCCATCCTCGGGACGCAGCGCCGCACCTCTCACGCCCATCCTCGAGACGCAGCGCCGCACCTCTCAGGCCCATCCTCGGGACGCAGCGCCGCACCTCTCAAGCCCATCCTCGGGACGCAGCGCCGCACCTCTCACGCCCATCCTCGGGACGCAGCGCCGCACCTCTCACGCCCATCCTCGGGACGCAGCGCCGCACCTCTCACGCCCATCCTCGGGACGCAGCGCCGCACCTCTCACGCCCATCCTCGGGACGCAGCGCCGCACCTCTCACGCCCATCCTCGGGACGCAGCGCCGCACCTCTCACGCCCATCCTCGAGACGCAGCGCCGCACCTCTCACGCCCATCCTCGGGACGCAGCGCCGCACCTCTCACGCCCATCCTCGGGACGCAGCGCCGCACCTCTCACGCCCATCCTCGGGACGCAGCGCCGCACCTCTCACGCCCATCCTCGGGACGCAGCGCCGCACCTCTCGCGCCCATCCTCGGGACGCAGCGCCGCACCTCTCACGCCCATCCTCGGGACGCAGCGCCGCACCTCTCACGCCCATCCTCGGGACGCAGCGCCGCACCTCTCACGCCCATCCTCGGGACGCAGCGCCGCACCTCTCACGCCCATCCTCGGGACGCAGCGCCGCACCTCTCACGCCCATCCTCGGGACGCAGCGCCGCACCTCTCACGCCCATCCTCGGGACGCAGCGCCGCACCTCTCACGCCCATCCTCGGGACGCAGCGCCGCACCTCTCACGCCCATCCTCGGGACGCAGCGCCGCACCTCTCACGCCCATCCTCGGGACGCAGCGCCGCACCTCTCACGCCCATCCTCGGGACGCAGCGCCGCACCTCTCACGCCCATCCTCGGGACGCAGCGCCGCACCTCTCGCGCCCATCCTCGGGACGCAGCGCCGCACCTCTCACGCCCATCCTCGGGACGCAGCGCCGCACCTCTCACGCCCATCCTCGGGACGCAGCGCCGCACCTCTCACGCCCATCCTCGGGACGCAGCGCCGCACCTCTCACGCCCATCCTCGGGACGCAGCGCCGCACCTCTCACGCCCATCCTCGGGACGCAGCGCCGCACCTCTCACGCCCATCCTCGGGACGCAGCGCCGCACCTCTCACGCCCATCCTCGGGACGCAGCGCCGCACCTCTCACGCCCATCCTCGGGACGCAGCGCCGCACCTCTCACGCCCATCCTCGGGACGCAGCGCCGCACCTCTCACGCCCATCCTCGGGACGCAGCGCCGCACCTCTCACGCCCATCCTCGGGACGCAGCGCCGCACCTCTCACGCCCATCCTCGGGACGCAGCGCCGCACCTCTCACGCCCATCCTCGGGACGCAGCGCCGCACCTCTCACGCCCATCCTCGGGTGCCCGTCGCACGCAGGTGCGCAGCCTCGGCGTGCCGGCCTCGCGGATCGTCTACGCCAACCCGATCAAGCAGCCGTGCAGCAGATGCCGGAGAAGTAGACCCGGAATTTGAGTATTATTATTACGAGACTTAGACCCTGAACAGACCCGCCTCGCGCTTGTATGCCAACCCAGCCACAAGCAGCCGCGCCGGAGACGCTGGAGCGCCCGAGCAGACGCGCATTTCGGCTCTCTCTAGCTCTCGAAAGACAGACCGGGCACGCACCCCCCCCTCTCAAGAAGTCTCCGGCTCTCTGAATCCCGGAACGCGCGGTGTACTCCACGCCGTAGAGCAGCCCTCGAGCGATCTCGAGCGATCTCGTGCGATCTCGTGCGATCTCGTGCGATCTCGTGCTCCACGCGGTAGGCAGCCCTCCCACGTGCGGTGCGCGTCCAAGGAGGGCGTGCCGCTGACCGTCTTTGACGGCGCGCCTGCAGGGCACTTCCGAGACACTTTGACACTTCTGAGACACCTCCGAGACACTTCCGAGACACTGCCAGGTGCCGCTGACCGTTTTTGACGGCGCACGAGATCGCACGAGATCACATGAGATATCGCACGAGATCATGACCGTCTTTGACGGCGCGTCGGAGCTGCGCAAGCATCGGCCCTCTCCGCGGTTTGTCCAAGACATGTCCAAGACGTGTCCACGACATGTCCAAGAGATTTCCAAGACATGTCCAAGAGATTTCCAAGACATGTCCAAGACGTGTCCACGACATGTCCAAGAGATTTCCAAGACATGTCCAAGACGTGTCCACGACATGTCCCCCGCAGGCGAGGCGGAGCTGCGCAAGATGGCGGCGCTGGCGCCCTCGATGCGCCTCCTCCTCCGCGTCGCTGTCGACGACTCGCAGGCGCGCCACAGGCACTTGCGGGTGCACACGTCGGGGGACGCTGCTTCCGGTGGCGGAGGGGCGCCAGCCCAGAAGCCCCTGCACGGCCTTGCGAGCGGCGGTCTTGCGAGAGCAGACGCGCTTGAGGGTTTGCTGCACACTTCGGGGAGTCACTTCAGGGAGACACTTCGGGGACACTTCGGGGACACTTCGGGGACACTTCGGGCACGTCACAGGCCCATTTTGCATTCCCGTTTGCATTCGGGCGCACCTCGGCTCAGAGTTGCACCTCGGCTCACACCTCACGGCCGTCGACGACCTCAAGCGCAGTGCGTCCTCTCAGACGAGCACGCGAGATGACACGAGATCAGCCGAGATCGCACGAGATCGCACGAGATGGCACGAGATCGCACGAGATGGCACGAGATCGCACGAGATCGCACGAGATGACACGAGAGGACCCTCCCGCAGGCGCAGTGCGTCCTCTCAAACAAGTACGGCGCGCGGCCGGCCGAGGCGGCGGCGCTGCTCGACGTGGCGCACGGACTCGGCCTGACGGTCGACCAGATACAGCCGAGATCTGGCCGAGATCTGGCCGAGATCTGGATGAGATCTAGCACCGCTTGGGCCTAGCGGTCGACGGCGCGTCGTCGACGTCGGCGCTCGAACACTCAAACACGGCTGCCGCACTTCTTTTCTTTCGTAGGTCGTCGGCGTCTCCTTCCACGTCGGCTCCGGCGCCCCCCTCACCCCACCCCACCCCACCACCACCACCACCACCACCACCACCACCATGCCGTGGGATGCCCGAGCCACGATCGCCCAACCGCGGGCGGCCGGCCCTTTGTCTTGTAGGCTCTTCCTCCACCGCCGCTCGAAAAAAGAAACACCGCGCCCCGGCCGCCACGGGGTTTGTCTTTCTTTTTTCTAGGCTCCTCCTCCACCGACGCGTTCGGCGACGCCGTCGCGCGCGCCGCCGCCATCTTCGCGCTCGCCGAGCAGCGCGGCCGGCCGATGAGCGTGCTTGACGTCGGCGGCGGCTTCCCTGGCGTCGACAGCGCGCAGGTGTCGTTCTCGTCGATGGCGGCGAGCCTCCGCGCGGCGCTCGACCTCCACGCTTGACGGGTGGATTTGACAATTGGGTCATGATTTACCATTTCATTTGCAATAGGCGCTCGACCTGCACTTCCCGCGCCGGCAAGGTTTGCGCGTCTCCGCCACTTTCCCACTCCTCTTCGCAGACGCCTCCCCGACCCTTCTTGGAACCTTCCCCCTAGCCTTCTCTTCCACAGACGCCTCCCCGACCCTTCTCGGAACCTTCCCGCAGGCCTCCGTCTCATCGCCGAGCCCGGCCGCCTCTTCGCCGCGTCGACGCACACGCTCGCCGCGTGCGTGATCGGCAAGAAGGTCGCGCACGCACACACACACACACACACACATACACACACACATACACACACACACACACACACACACACACACACACACACAGACACACACACATAGAGACACACACACACACGCGCGCACGCACACCGCTCACCCACGCGCACCGGGCCTTGCACTTTTAAGCTCGTCCTTGAATACCGTGGGCTCCCGCCTGCCTGGTGTGGAGTCGCGGGCGTTACGCCCCCCCCCCCCCCCCATCTCTCCTCCTTCCACCGCCGTGTGTGTGTGGCGACGGCTACCTTGTCTCGCCTCAGGTTGCGCGGAGGGCGGTGGACGGCGGCGACGGCGACGGAGCAGAAGCCGTGCGGATCAACTACTTTCTGAACGACGGCCTATACGGCTCGCCTTCCCCCCCCCCCCCCGAGATGTAGCCGAGATATGGAGAGAGGTGTACACGGCTACTCCGCCTGTGAGCTGTGTACGGACGAGGTATGCCGAGATATAGCGGTCATCTACCCTCCGACCGACAGCCTATAGCGCTCGCTCCATCACCCCAGGCGGCGGCCCAGCGCCCCCGCCAACCGCCGCCTTGTGAGTGTGCGCGTACTGTACCGCCCTCCCTCCCTCTGTGCGCAGGCTCGTTCAACTGCGTCCTCTACGACCACGCGGCGCCGGAGTGCGCCGTGCTGCTGGCGCGGGGCGAGGGCGGCGGGGGCGGGGGCGGCGGCGGCGCGGGCGGTGGCGGCAGTGAGGCGGCGGGCGGGGAGGGCGTGGCGGCGTGCACTGTCTGGGGGCCGACTTGCGACGGCATCGACTGCGTCATCGCCGACGCCAACCTCCCGGAGCTCGAGGTTGGGGACTGGCTCTACTTTTCCGACATGGGGGCGTACACGTCGTGCGCCGGCTCCAACTTCAACGGTATGGAGCTGCCCGACGTCGCCTACCTGCAGGGCCACGCGCCTTCGCGGCCGCAGCCGCCCGAGACTGCCGCGGCGGACATGCTGCGCAAGCTGGCCGCCGAGGGCGTCGCGCCCTGAGCGAGCGCTTGTGGGCAGGGGAGGGGAGGGAGGGGGGGGGGGTGCACAGATGCGACAGGCGAGCTCTGCTTTTAGTTTTACGAGACATTCTGTGCTCTCCGCTGTTTTATGCTCTCGAGAAGTGCCCGCCGTTCTCCATGGCGCGCGTAGCTATGACAGGGACCGCGGCCGCGGACCCGGCGGCGGACGGGGCTGGCGCGCAAGCGCCGGCCACCGCGCGTCGTGCGCCGCCGGGGATGCGCAGCGGACCCTGGAATCGCGCTCCGATCGCGCGCGCAACTGGAGGACGCGGTGATGGTCGCAAGGTTGTTCGGTGCGTCTTGTGTCAGGGTGATAAGGCCTGGCTACGCGACCATCGAGGTCGACCTGAAGCACGAGAAGGCCGCGGGCGACCGCGAGTCGGTGGCTCGGTGCAGGCGGCGGAGCGCTCGTACATCGAGCGCACCGCGCCGAAGAAGAAGGAGCTCACCAAGGAGCAGCTCGCGGCTCGAGCCGCGGCACGCAAGGCCAAGAAGAACCGGCAGAAGGAGCGCCGGGCGAAGGAGGCTGGCGAGCGCGCCGCGAGCGAGGCCGAGCGCGCGGAGCGCCCGCGCGCGCAGCTGCGAGCAGGCAGACAACAACAAAAAAGACGAGTAATTGCGAGAAGGCGCAAAATCAGTCTTAGCACGCCTGCCTGTGACACCGGCGCGGTATGGTTGTCGCTGGACGGCGATGAACCGAGACGGAATGGTGAGTGCGTCGGGATCAGCCCCAGTGCGTGTCTTGACACATTTGGACCCTTGTGCCTCTCTACGGCCTCGCGGGAATATGGCCAGAAAACACGCGTGACTGTGTCGAGGAAAACTGTCCCGCCCGCGGCCAGCAACAGAATTTGGCGCCCGCCCCCCCCCCCGGGGGGGGGGGGGGGCTAAGCCCTAAATAGCGCGGTTATTAGGGCTAAGCCGTCATTGGACATTGCTCGGCGCGGCTTGCAGCGCTCCGTGGCGGTGCTGGTGGCGGCGCTCCAAGAGTGGCGCTCTTGGGGAGAGAAGATTCCTCCTTTCCGCGGAACACACTCTATCTAGTACCCTCGCTACCCAACCGGACTACGCCCGCCGCTCCACGAGGTCCAGCAACCCCCTGATCCTCTCAATCACCCGCGCCACCTCCTTGTCACTCGGCCGCGCACCCACGCTCCACTGGCCTCGCTCGTGCCTGCACGCATTGTACCAGCGCCGCAGGGTATGCGCGGAGTCGCAGAGCTGCGACTGCCCGGCGCTGCGCGGCGCAAGCGCGTTGATCTTCTCCTCCTCGCTGCTGCCCTTGGGCAGCGGCGCGCCTCCCCGCTGCTCGTGCCGCCGCTCGAGATGCCCCATCATGGACAAATAAGCGTTGCTGATCCGGTCTTGCAGCCGCGCCAACGACGCATCGCCGCCGCCCGCCACATATTCCTTGTGCAGCCCGCCGACCGCGCGCGTCAGAGAGCCGGGCGCAGAGCCGCCCCCAGACGACGACGAAGCGCTTGCCGAGGCACCGCTGGATGTGGCACCGCTGGCCGAGAAAGCGGCGCCGGACGCCGTCGGTCTTTCGGCAGCAGCCGGCGCCGCCGCGGCCGCTCCAGCATCCGCGCCACCGTCGTCATCGCCACCGAAGCGCAACGCCGCCTCGAACGCCGCCAACGCCTCTGGCAGAGGCAAGCGTTGCGACTTTCGCTCGTAGACGAGCCCGTGCACAGCCTTGACCAGCTCTCGCGTCGCCGCCTGAGGCCAGTGGGCCGCCCGCCTCGCCGCATGCAACAGCCCGCCGCCGGCGCCCTCCTTGCCGGCGACCATGTCCAAGACGTCGTCCTCGTACGTGCTCCTGAGGCCTCTGGACGGCTCGCCGCCCGTCAACGCCATCAGCAGCGAGATGCCGAGCCCGTACGCGTCCGTCTTGGCCGAGTGCTGGTTTGAGTCGAGGAAGTTCGGGTCCGCGAAGCCGGTCGAGTAGACGTTGCTGGTCGCATTGGTCGCCATGGTCATCGACCCGCCCGCCCGCTCCTTGGCGAGACCGACGTCGGAGAGGAAGGCGCGGTAGACGCGCCTAAGGCGTGGAGCTCGAGCGATCTAGAGCAATCTAGGGCAATCTCGGGTGATCTCGGGGTAGACGCGCCTCTCGCCCCCCGCCGTATGCAGCGGCAGCAGCGCGCCGTCGAGCAGGATGTTGGCCGTCTTCACGTCGCGGTGGAGGATGAGGTTCGAGTGGAGGTGCACCAGCGCCCTCGCCGCGTCGCAGAGCGCCGAGAGTCGTTGCGACCACGACAGGCCCGGAGTGCCTTTGAAGCCGAGCTTCTGCAGCCGCGCCCGCGCGTCGGGTGAGAGCAGGAGGTGGTCATCGAGCGAGCCGCCTCGCATGAGCGCCGTCACGATGCAAGCCGCACGTGGCGCGCCGCAGTAGCCGAGTAGCGGCAATACGTCCCGGTGCGCGCACCTCCGCAAGTTGGACACCTCGGCCATCACCTCCCTCGCATCCACCTCTGAGAGGGCTCGCTTGACGGCGACGCGGCCCCAGCCCGGCAGCGAGGGCAGCTCCACCGCATAGACGACGCCGAAGCCGCCGCGCCCAACCTCCACCGCCGCTTCGAGCGCACTGAGCACCTACAGAGGCCGCGCCGGCAACCGTGGCTGGGGAGGAGCAGCGAGGCAACGGATCCTGTTTCAACTCACACACCTCTTCGGCGCCCAGCTCCACCGGCGCAGGAGGGTTCTCCGCCGCATCGCGCGCCTTGGCCATCTGCCGGTTGGCCTCGGCCGCCGCCGCCTTCGCCGCCGCCGCCCGGCGCTCCGCCTCTCGCCGCCTCGCGTCCTTGGCCGCCTTGGCCGCCTCCGCCTCCGCTCGCCGCGCCTCTCGCTGCTCCTGCCTCGCCCTCTCCTCGAGCCGGGCGCACTCTCGCGCCGCCTCCGCCTCAGCGTCTGCCCCCCCACGCCTCCGTGGCCGCCCTCGCTCGCCTCGCGCCGGTTCCGCTGCTCTCGCATCCAAGGGCCGAACAATGCCCACCAAGGTCCAAAGCAAGGTATTGGCCCACCCCCAGACCACAAAGGGGATGAAAGCAAACAACAAGTGAGCGCGGAAGCACCAACCAGAGAGCGCGGTCATGTCGGAAAACAGCAAGGCCATGGCGCGCTCTCGCGCCGTTCGACGCAGCCGGTGCGGGCGCCCCCTCCGACCTTGCTCGGAGAACAATCGCCATAGAACGCTGAAGGCGTAGGCCATTTGGGCCGTAACCGCCAGGTATGCCAGGTTCGTAACCGCCAGGTATGCCAGGTATGCCAGGTATGCCAGGTATGCTGCCTGTTTCCGTGACAGTAAGCGCCTCGCTGACGGCGGGGATGCCAGGTTGATCTCCGCGCCTCGCTGCATCAGCAAGTCGACCACCCGCTCGTGGCCGTTGTGGTAGGCATACATCAGCGCGGTGCTGCCCTCGCTGCTCTGCAGGTTAATCTCTGCCCCGTGCTGCAGCAGCAGATCGACCACCCGTTCGTGGCCGCTGCGGGCGGCGTGCATCAGCGCGGCGCCGCCGTCGCTGCTCTGCTTGTTGATCTCCGCGCCGCGCCGCAACAGCAAGTCGACCACCCGCTCGTAGCCTTGGCCAGCGGCAGCCATCAGCGCGGTAAGTCCTTTGCTGTCCTGCACGTTGATCTCCGCGCCGTGCCGTAGCAGCAAGTCGGCCACCAGCTCGTGGCCGTTGAGGGCGGCGTTCATCAGCGCGGTGACGCCTTTGCTGTTCTGCTGGCCGGCATTCGCGCCGCGCCGCAGCAGCAGCTCGACCACCCGCTCATAGCCGTAGCCGGCGGCGCCCATCAGCAGTGTGATGCCGCTCACCTCTCCTCTCTCGTACGTTGCATCAGCCCGCCCGCCGCCGTCGAGCCACGCCAGCACCTCCGTCTCGTCGCCTCGCTCCACCGCTAGCACGACCTCGTCGGGGACTGCCAAGCCAGAAGCGCCGCCGGAGGAAGTACCGTCTGCGCCTGCGCCGCCGACTGCCGTCGCCTCGCGCCGTCCCGCAACCGCGTCCGCGAGGTGCTTCCGAAAGGCCTCGACGCACGCGCTGTCGCCCTTCTCCTTGGCGTACTGCAACGCGGACTTGCCAGCCTCAGAGCGCAGCGCCGCGTCTGCGCCCGCCCGCAGCAAGCGCCGCACGACGGCGGGGTGGCCGGACATGGTGGCGGCCATCAGCGCGGTGTGGCCGTCGCTGGTCTGCAGGTTGATCTCCGCGCCGCGCTGCAGCAGACTGTCGACCACCCGCTCGTAGCCTTGGCCAGCGGCATTCATCAGCGCGGTGACGCCTTTGCTGTTCTGCTGGTCGGCATTCGCGCCTCGCTGCAGCAGCAGCTCGACCACCCGCTCGTGGCCGTGTCTGACGGCGGCCATCAGCGCGGTGTGGCCGTCGCTGGTCTGCAGGTTGATCTCCGCGCCGCGACGCAGCAGCAGCTCGACCACCCGCTCGTGCCCTCCGACGGCGGCGCCCATCAGCAGCGTGATGCCGCTCACCTCTCCTCTCTCGTACGTCGCGTCGGTCCACCCGCCGCCGTCGAGCCACGCCAGCACCTCCGTCTCGTCGCCTCGCTCCGCCGCTAGCACGACCTCGTCGGGGACTGCCAAGCCAGAAGCGCCCCCGGAGGAACCGACTGCGCCTGCGCCGCCGACTGCCGTCGCCTCGCGCCGTCCCGCAACCGAGTTCGCGAGGTGCTTCCGAAAGGCCTCGACGCACGCGCTGTCGCCCTTCTCCTTGGCGTACTGCAACGCGGACTTGCCAGCCTCAGAGCGCAGCGCCGCGTCTGCGCCCGCCCGCAGCAAGCGCCGCACGACGGCGGGGTGGCCGGACACGGCGGCGGCCATCAGCGCGGTGAAGCCGTTGCTATCCTGCAGGTTGATCTCCGCGCCGCGCTGCAGCAGCAGCTCGACCACCCGCTCGTGGCCTTCGCTGGCGGCGTACATCAGCGCGGTGTCGCCGTCGCTGCCCTGCAGGTTGACCTCTGCGCCGCGCTGCAGCAGCAGCTCGACCACCCGCTCGTGGCCTTCGCTGGCGGCGTACATCAGCGCGGGCCAGCCGTTGCTGTTCTGCTGGTTGATCTCTGCGCCGCGCCGCAGCAGCAGCTCGACCACCCGCTCGTGGCCTCCGACGGCGGCGCCCATCAGCAGCGTGATGCCGCTCACCTCTCCTCTCTCGTACGTCGCGTCGGTCCGCCCGCCGCCGTCGAGCCACGCCAGCACCTCCACCTCGTCGCCTCGCTCAGCCGCTGCCACGACTTGATCAGAGACCGCCACGACGCTGCTCGACGCCCGCTCCGCCGCCGGCAACAGATTGCCCGGCCGGACTAGCACGCTATCGTCGCCGCCGTCGAGCGCCGCCGTATACTGCCCTCTTTTAGGCTGTACTCCGCCCGCAGTGGCGAGCAGGCATAGGAAAATTGCTGTCCAATGCATCGCGCTGGCCGCTGCTCGTGCCCCCAACCAACCGCCCGTCGAGGAAAAGAATTTAAACAAAACAACTCTCTCTCACAGCCTGGCCTGATCGTCCTTACAAAAAAATAAAATATTCTTACCTTCAAGCCCCCCTCCGAGACTAGGGACAGAACCCACCCGTACACAGGAGAGATGGGACTGCGCCTCGCCCCCACTTGCCCTGACTGCACAGGATAGCGTGCCCCGAAGACGGCGACACATAGCGGGGGACACTGCGCAAGGAGGGGGTGCGAAGCCAAGGTTGGGGTTCTGGGTGGTGGGACCAATGAGGGGGGGGGGGCGGGGTCCTGTGGGGGTGAAATGTTGCGCGGCGAATTCGAGCCTACCCCCTCGCCGCGCCGATCCTCACGCGGAGGGTAAAACCCTGTGGGACAAAACCCCTCCGCGGTCGGCAGTCTTCAGAGTGGACCCCCCCCTCCCCAGCCTCCCCTGTTCGTTTTTCGCACCCCCCCCCCGCTCCCCATCGGTGACTCGCGAAGGACACGGACACTCGGGGTGGGGGGGGAGGGGTCCCCCAGAGAGGGGGCTTTGGGGCCTTGTTGGGTCGATCTCCCCCCCCCAGGGGGGCCTTCGGTTGGGTCGATCTCTGGTCGATCTCGTGTCGATCTCGGGTCGATCTCGGGTCAATCTCAGGTCAATCTCGGGTCGATCTCGGGTCATGCGCGTTGTGTTCGCCTCGTGTGATGGTACTGCTGGTTATTTTGGGCGTGAGCGAGGCTCCTCCTGTCGGCGTCGGAGATCGCTTTGAGATTGGTCAGCGCTGCTGTGATCGCGTCTTTGAAGTCTGGGGTGAGTCCCGAGCCTCCTGAGGTGTCGATCTTGATTATTTGCTCGAATTTTTTTCTGCTCTCTTCCGACACCTCCGCTGTGAGGTCGGTGTATATCCGATGAGTGTGTTGTAGTCTGATTTTCCCCGCGTATCGCATCGCTGCCCTTCGAAAGGACGTGAGGGCTCTGTAGTAGACCTTTTGCCATATAAAGGTGTGGCCCTTATCGACGTTGGCAAAGTCGTGGTAGAAGATATTAAATGTGTGTCGGATGAAGGCGCATGCCACTTCGGGAAGCATCTTGTCTTCTTTTTCTTGGTTGAATATTATGGCCCGTTCTACTCGTCTGGTCATATCTGGGGCGTCCAGCGTGTCGCGGCAGAATTGTAGGCACTTATTCCAGAGTGGTTTTGTGTGGCAGCATTTGACTAGGTGCAGCATGCTCTCCTCCTCTCGGTTGCACAAACGGCATTTGTGCTCTGTGAGCGCTGGGTTTCGGTTGCGGACGTTAATCGCTCTGTGGACGTATTTTCTCCACTGCCTCTCCTCGGCGTCGTTTGAGAGCGGTGTGCCGAACGAGCTAAACACTTTTTTAAAGTCGATTCTGAATCGGACCCGCTTCTTCCAGTTTCGTATGCAGTTCGGTTTTATTTTTCTCGTGATGCGTTTGGTGAGGTGGTCGGTGATGCCGTGAATGGTAATGTCAGAGAGCTTACGTGGACGGCCGTTGTCGGTTTTGCCCTTTTGCCCCTTGGGTCTCCAGCCCTCATTTCTCGGGTACGCGAGGTGTGTAGGCCCTATGATTGCGGGTTTTTTATAGTCTGTTTGGCGCCGCTTCTCCTCGAGTATGCCGCTGCCATATACGGGTGGGGGGTCCGAGGGCGTGTCATCCCATTCCTCGACTGTCGTGATTGATTTTTGCCTCGGGTCGATTGTATTTCCTGTGCGGTGGGGTCTGCCGGATGTGTCTAGCCATAGCTCGTGGTATACTATGTTAGTTCCTGGGTTCGAATTATTTGGTCGCTCGGCGTATGCATATTGTATGTGTTGCGAGGTTGGGTCCATTATCGCCACGTTTATATTAATTAAGGAGTCAGGACGGGGGGGCTGGCTGTTTTTCCACAGGTCCTCGCCGATTTGCTCGCCTCCTCGATCGACGGCATTCCATATCAATTGTAGCTCGTCTAGCATGCGTTCTTGGTTCTCGCTGGGGGCGAGTTGGTCAAAAAATTCGCGCCAGTCGCTCGGCTCGAAGGGCTCGCTTTGTGTGTCTAGGAGGTCGTAAAAGTGATTTACTCCGAGGTCCTCTCTCCAGATCTCGGCTCTCGCTTCAGGTAGCTGAATTTCGAATCTCCAGTTGTGCCATAGCGGTTCGGATTGGAGTCGGTGGTCGGCTGTCTTAATGTTTTGTCGGATCTCGAGCTCTATGAAGGATTTGAGGCATCTTTGGAGGTAGGGGGCGGTATTTGGTATGGCGTTGAGCGTGTCAGTGAGATCGGTATTCGAGACAATGACTCCTCTACCCAGTGTGCCCTCGCAGAGCCAGAGGTCCGCTATTTCTTTCCATGGGGCCTTGCGGGGATGGAGGTAGCGTATCATCCACTGTGCGTAGAATCCATGATCTTCTGGTCGAGGAAGGGGACGAGGGAGGCCTTGATGTCGACGGAGAAGTACTGGTGCCTCGTGTTGAAGGCGGCGACGATGTGCTTGCCCTTGATGGCGTCGTCCTTGATGTTCGGCCCCCCGTTCTGAATGACGATGTCCTTGATCGCGACGTGGAGCGAGTCGTCGAAGAAGCCGAGCTTGGTCGAGGTGAAGGCCTGTCCGCTGCTGTACTGGAACTTGATGACGCTGCCTTTGAACTGGGCGTAGTGGTCGTCCTCGAGCTTGGCGGAGTCAATGGTCACCTGATCGAGTCGGGGGGGCGGGTTGGGCTCTTTTTCCGGAGTTTTGTGTTCGCTGGGCGTGCTGGTGTATCTGGCTTGCGGTCCTGGTTTTGTCTTGGTTTGTTGCGGATTGGTTGCCGTTGGATTGGGCCTTGCCGAAACTTGTAGGTTCTTGTAGGTACAGCTCGAGGTCGGATTTTGACTGTTGGTCCTCTCGGCCGCGTCCAATACGCGGGCCGGAAATGGGTTGTGGGTGTGGGGGAGTGGATTTCTTTTCGTGTATGTGTGCATGTGTGTGTGTGTGAGAGAGAGAGGGCTCTCTCGGGGCGTGGTCGTGTGTGTGGGTGGGGGGAGGCGGTCGTGAGGGGCGCTGGGGCTCGGGAGGGGGGCCTGGGGGTGGTCGAGCGCCGGTTCGTGTGGTGAAATAGTCGGTGCTGGCGGGGAGTGGCTGAGCTGGCAGGGCTGTCTGGTTTGATGTAGGATTGGTGTGCTGTGCTGCGCTGTCGCTTCGGAGGGAGGCGGGGGCGCGTGCGCTGGGGCGGCGTGCGTCGAGGTGCGAGTGGCGCGGGAGTGGGCGGGTGTTCTGGGGCCGGGGAGCGGTCGCGCTGGCAGGAGCCTGAGATGCTGAATTGAGAGGTGGAGGCAATGCGGGGTTGCTGTGGGAAGGTGGATGGCTGGGTGGGCAGGCGTCGGGGCGTGGTGGCTCTCTGTGCCCTCTCTGTGGCGGGGGGAGCGGTCTCGTGGAGGTTTGTATCGAGAAGTTCTGTGTGGTTGGAGTGTGTAGATCTGGGGATGTGTCGGTCTGGTCTGTGGTAGGTCTGCGCGGCGCGCACTCTCGGGGCCAGGTGGGCGTTCGGTGCTGCACGCCTGGTTGGAGGCGGCCCTTGGCGGCGGCGGGCCGCCCTGCCCCTGTCCTGCGGAGGGCCGGGGCGGCGGCGGGGCGGCGGCGGGCGCAGCGGCAGCGGGCGCGGTCATTGCGCGCGGCCCAGAAAAAGAATTTTTCTTCTGATCGTCCTTACAAGATCCTGCTCGTGCAGGTGGGGACCCTGTCCTTCTCCCACCCCTCGTTTGGCGTGTACGTTGTTACCATACAAGCCCCTCTCACAGCAGACTGGCTCGGACTGGCACTACAAATGGCACAGCAAAAGAATTTAAACAAAACAACTCTCTCTCAGAGCACACAGGCTCGACACAGGTGCGAACTGGCGCGTGCTAGTACTATCACCGGCACACCACCGGAGCCGCCTAAGCGACTCCGTTAAGAACGGCAATGCACTTAGCTCCGTGCACAATGCCGCTGTCCCCGCACGCTAAAAGAATGTTACAACCGAACTCCCTCGAGTGTTGTGCGAGGAAAAGAAATTTTCCCAGCGTCATCTACGCACGATTCACACAACAGGCAAAGCGCGGACGACGGCTTCTAATAATAGAAGCCGTCGTCCTCACAGAAGCCGTCGTCGGATTCGCAGTCAGAAGGCGGATGGTCGAATCCGCGAGCACCGTGGTGCTCGCCGAGAGGACCATCCCCATCCCACTCCCCTTCATCCCAACCGCCCCCACCCGCGCGCCTACCCCGCCGATGGCCGTTGGGGCGGGAAATCCCGCCCCACCCACCATTGCGCAGCAGTGGTCCGAGGTCCTCGCTGAGCAGCAGAAGCCGCCCAGTCCGGACCTCGTCCCTCCACCCCTCCTTCTCCCACATAGGAAAAGAAATTTAGACTGGAGGAAAAGAATTTTATAACAAAACTCCCTCGCACGACACTGGGCACGGGACTGGCGCGCACTGGCACTAACACAGGTACACCACAAGGAAAAGAATTTAACTCGAGTAGCAGGCGAACGAAGAATTTCTCTGCACCGAGAACATCGAGTACGTGATGGCCGGGCTGCGGTCTGCAGCTGCGCGCAGCCAGGCCGGGTCCAAAATAGGGGTCGAATACTCGCTGCCCCCGGAGAGGGACGACGGGTATCGAGACGCGGCCCCAGCAAGGTGTACGCCACAGTTCCCCAGGGGACCGTGGCGACGACCGTCGCCTCGGACTGGCTCGCGAACGAGCTGGCCGAGCACGGAGAGGTCGATGCGGCATACCGCGACCGCATAGTCATGCACCTGATGACGGCCGCCGGCGCCTCGGCGCCGGCCGACGCCGTGTTCAGGTTCACGGCTGGCGAGGCGATGCAGACCGAGGACGACGACGAGAGGACGCCGACCGCTCCGAGGATTATTCCGACGGTGGGAGGGCGTCCGACTTGTAGCTGGCCTCACCCATATCTTACCCTCTGCCCCCCCCTCCTGCGACCCCCCAGGCTAGATGGAGTAGTCACAGATAAGCCGGATGAAGATTCTGCCCCACACAGCCCCCTACCCCTTCACCCTCGCCTCGCTGCTTGGTGTTTCTGAACACGCAGTCGTCCACGCTGTGGGGGTTGTGTGCCGTGTGCGGGTTGTGTCTGGGAGGGAGGGAGTGGGGTGCAGGTTGCTCACCCACGGCACCGGGCCGGTGCTTGCACTTTGAATGCCGTGGGGCTCCTGCCCGTGTCCGGGCGTGGAGATGCGAGGGTCGCCCCCCCTTGCCCCACCACTTTGTGTGTGTGGAGACGTTTACCTTACTTACACCTTACCCCTTAGCCCTCTCTTAGAGTACCTGCTCGACAGCGTTGGTAAAGAAAGAAAGAAAAACTTTAGTTTTAAGGTGGTTCTTGAGAGTCGTGAACGAGGCCGCTTCTCTCAAAGTCGCATGCGGGCGGCCGCCCGAGCGGCGCTTCAGCCAGCCCTCACGGCCCGGGCATGCACCCGCACACCCTCCTCTCGCGCATGCCGATGCGCTCAGTCGATGCGGTCGCGGTGCTGCAACTCTGCAGCGCTGCGACCGCACCGGTCTCCCGCGTCGCCGCCGTCGGTCGTGCCGCTCCCGCCAGCTCCGCTGCCCGCCGACGCGGTGGTACACGCGCTCTCCGGAGCCCGTCCGAGGGGCGGAGGCTCGAGCGTTGGTCCCGGGCGAGCCGCCAGACTCGAAGACGGCACCCCTAACCGCGTCCCCATCCTTAGCTTCTGTTCTTTCCTCCCCGTGAGCCGTCTCTTGTCGCGAGACCGCCGAGTGTGTGCCCTCGTGAGTCCGTCGGGTACTTTTCGCGTATAAAAATCGGCTGCGCGGGCGTTCCATCTGGTGTTACCAACGGCCTGGCGGCCTCGGATCCGGCCTCGCAGCTCGACGCGAGCGCCAAGGTGGACCTGTCTCCGGCCTCTCGGGCCCCTCTCGGAGCCGTGAGAGGGTGCAGGCCGAAACCACAGCCGCTAACGTCCGTGTGGCCGAACGGGGCCAAACTTTCGCCGCCGGATCCCGGGCCACGGGTAATGGCACCGATCCCGCAGTTTCCCCGGGGCTTACTCGACGCTCTTGTGCCCCGAACTTTCCTCCCCCCGTCCCGAGCACGACCAGAGCTGCTCCGGCGTGGTTTGGAGCGAGGTACGGGTGGCGGCGGGTTCGAGTAAGCCCCGGGGAAACTGCGGGATCGGCGCCATTCCATAGGTGCTCCAACGCCCTAGCCGGCTCGGGAGCACTGTCCTGCCCGTTATATGCGCACCCGCTCACACTTTTAGGCTCTCCGGCGGCCTCAGGGGCCTTGCCGAGGGCTGCTTCAGCGCGGTCACAGTGCCGTGGAGCCGGCCAGCGTGCTCGCAGCCATGCCACTGGTGGACCATGTCCGCCTCCCGCCCGGTGGCTCCAACCACAGCCCGCCTCACCGTCGGCGAAGCACCTCAGGCCCTTCGCGGCTGCGTTGTCTATCCGGCTCCACGGGGCCTTTCCGAGACACTTCCGCGCGGGCCGAGGGACTCATCGACCCCTCACATCCCGGAGGGACGGCGCACGCGCTGCCCAGTGACCGGGCGGGTCGGCCCCGATTAGGAGCGGCCCCAGCCGGGCGGAGAAGACCATCCCACTCGCGGTGCGTCGCACCGGCCGGTCCGGTTTTCGTCTCGAGCGGGTCGCGAGACGGCCGCGAGAGCGAGCACCGCGGTCACAGTGCCGTTGAGGCCACGGACGTCGCCGGAGCGGCACTCCCGGGGCGCCACTCCCTCACCCGGTCGGGGGGGGGCAACCACAGCCCGCCTCACCGTCCGTGGAGCTTCCGTGGTCCGCTGCTCCGGCTTCGATTTTCGACCCTCCCGAGGCTGCTAGAGCAGCCCCGCGGAGCCTCCCGGATGCACCAGCACACCGTCGTCCAGGACGACGGCGCAAGCGCTGCCCAGTGACCGGGCGGGTCGGCCCCGACTAGGGGCGGGCCCAGCCGCGCGGAGAAGACCACCGAGCTCGAAACACGTCGCCACGGCCGGCCGTTTCGCAAGCCTGAGCGGGTCGCCAGACACCCGCGAGAGCCAGCAGCTAGAGCGCCGTCGTAGCCGCAGATCGAGTCGAGGAGCTTAATGTCCACGGTAGCAGTTGTGGAGAGCGGTGGCGCGGTGCGTGTAGAGGGGTCGATCGAGGGCTCTTTTTCGAAACGCGACGGGTACGGCATGACAACTGCCAGTACAGTTTTACGCCGGCCAGCGTGAGAGCACAACAGGGATCCGGCGACCCGTACGCTTTACGCGTGGCGGCCGGTGGCTGTCTGGAGCTCGTGCGAGCTAGGCCGACGCGTGGCCGAGCCGAGAGGACCAGCGAGCGACCACGTTGGCGATGAAGCTTGGCGGCCGGCGCCTCGTCGCCAGACGTCACAGCGGCGTGGACGCAGGAGTGTGCGGCGACGAGTACCGGCAAATCCGGCCCGGTGTGGCCGGCAGCTGCATAGCGCTGGCCTGTGACCGGCGCCGCGGTGGCGGAAGAGGCGTCTCGCCGCCGTGGCGGCGGTCGGCAGGTGCGAGCGTGACGGCCATCGTGCGGCAGAGTCCGGCCACAATTTTTCTCAAGAACCACCTTAAGGGAGGGATGGGCTGAGGACGGCACGGCCGTCACACCACACACAGGGATTTTAAGGAGAGGAGTGTGGTGCTAACCGTCGCCCACCCTTGGGCGTCTGTACCCCTGTCGCCTCTCACACACAAGAACGCAGAGCTCGGCGCGCAACTAGCGTGCGGGCAATAGCCAATACCAACTAGCATGTATGTGTGCGACCACAGCCCCCAGAGAGTCCTCGAGCTTCCCCGTACACGTCCCGAGAGCGGCCACGCGTTTCCCCTCGGCAGCTCCCTACGAGCGCCGGGCCGCCTCCGCCGCCATCCTGGCAGCGGCCGCCTTTGCCCTCGCAGCGGCAGTGGCCGCGCGCCTCTCCTTGGCGGCGGACAACGCCGCCGCCAGCGCCGCCTCGGCCGCCGCCAGCGCCGCCTCGGCCGCCGCCTCGGCCGCCTCCTCCTCCTCCGCCTCCTCCTCCGCCTCATCCGCCTCAGCGTCTAAGCGCGCAGCTTCGGCCACTTCTGCCGACGCAGCTGCCTGGCTCTCCGCCGTGATGCTGAACCGCATCCTCTCCTCGGTGAGCGTCTCGAGAAGCAGGAGAAGCCTCGCCTCCTCGGCCTTCTTCGCCGCCTCGACTGCGTCTGCCTCCGACGGCGCCTCGGCAACCTCCTCGAGCTCCTGCGACGGCCCAGCCCCGCCCGCCCCGCCGCCCTTCTTCTTCTTCTTCTTGCCCTTCTTGCCCTTGGCGCGCTTCTCCGCCTCGACCTCCGCCAGCAGCTCCTCCGCGTGCCGCGCCGCCTCCTTCTCCTCCGCCGCCCTCTGCGCCGCCCTCTCCGCCGCTCCCGCGGCCCACGCCGCCTCCGCCGCCGCCTTCTCCGCCGCCTTCTCGGCCGCCGAATGCTCCGCGAGGGCGCGCACGCACCCAGTGTGGCCCTTCTTCTTGGCACACTGCAGCGCGGTCGTGCCATCTGCATCGCGCAACGTCACGTCTGCGCCCGCCCGCAGCAAGCAGAGAAGGGCGGCGGGGTGGCCGAAGAAAGCGGCCTGAATCAGTGCAGTGTTGCCGTAGTGGCACTGAATGTTGATCTCCGCGCCGTGCCGCAACGCCAACTCGACCAGCTTCTCGCGGCCATTCGTGGCGGCGATACTCAGCGCGGTGGCGCCATCGCTAGACTGCAACGAGATATCCGCGCCGCGCTGGAGCAGCGTCTCGGCCAGTCCCTCCCGGCCCCTCATCATTGCGAGCATCAGCAGCGTCACGCCGCTCAAAGAGAGGCTGTCCGAAAAGACGTGCACGAACGTCGCGTTCACCCGCCCGCCGCCGTCGACCCACGCCAGCACCGCCTCCTCATCGCCTAGCCCAGCTGCCAGCACAACCTCCTCTGGCACTGCCCCGCCGCTGCTCAGCGCTGCCTCCGCGCCTCCCTCGCCGCTCGAAGCAGAGGCCGCAGCACTAGCACCCTCCGCCGCGCCTGCGCCGCCTGCCTCGGCCGACGGCGCCTTGCTCCGGACCGCCGCCACCTCCCCGATATGCGTCCTGAACGCCTCGACGCACTCGGCGTGGCTCTCCTCCTTGGCCCACTGCAGCGCCGTCTTGCGGTCCACGTCGCGCAACGTCATGTCCGCGCCCGCCCGCAGCAGGCGGAGCACGACGGCGGGGCGGTTGAAGTAGACGGCGAACATCAGCGCGGTGCCACCGTTCTGGTCTTGCAGGTCGATCTCCGCGCCACGCCGCAGCAGCAGGTCGACCACCCGCTCTTGTCCGCCCTGGGCTGAAACTACCAGCGCCGCCCCCATCTCCGCACCGTGCTGCAGCAGCCTCTCCACCATTCGCTCGCGGCCGTAGTAGGCGGCAGCGTTGAGCGCTGTGGTGCCGCGACTGGTTTGCAGGTTGATGTGCGCGCCACGCCTCAGGAGGAGCTCGACAATCTGCATGTGCCCGTTCTGTGCGGCGAGCATCAGCAGGGTGTATGGAATCTTACCGCCGCCGCCGCCGGCCACGCAGTCAACATCGAAGAGAGTGTCGGCCTTCCCGCCTTCATTCAGCCACTGTCGCACCGGTCCCACGAGGCCGTCCGCAGCCGCCTTCAGGACGTTCTTTGGGACTTCACCACCCGGCGCGCTGTCAGCAGACGGCGGCGGCGGCTTGCGGAGCGCGGCGGAGGCGCGGGAGGGCGGGGCGGGCATGACGTCTTGGGTATGGGTCGGATGGGGGACAACCGCGCGATTTCTTTTTGTGGTCTCTTGCTCATTGACGGCGGCGGCGGTGAGACCGAGCCGTTGGGAGAGCAGCGAGACGCATTCCCACGAGCTTGTGTTAGAGAGGCGGCGCTGGCGCCACTCGCTCCCAGGATGGCAGCCTGAGGGCCCAACTTCAGAATCGTGCTTTTTGGGTTGGGTTGGGTTGCGTTGGCACGGGTTGGGTTGTTCGGAGAGACGCGTGAGTGTTAGATTTGTTGTTCGGCGGTGAGGTTGGGTCGTCGGCGCGAAGGGTGAGGTCTCGACCGCCGCCGCTCACGCCAGCGGAGCGCCATGCGCTCGCCGGCATCGAGCGAGCAACGTGATCGACCGAGCGGCTTGCTGTGCGGACGGCTTCTTGTGGCTCTCGTCGAGAGCGTTTTGCGGCCCGGCGGGTGTGAGAATGTGTGTCGTCTGTTGTGTCACTGTGTACGTCATATCGGTCTTGATAACAAGCACGGTCGATCCGTCGAAGCGATACACTCGTTCCTATCACGCTGGAAGGCTTGCACGGACGCTGTGCCGCGGCACACAGAAGAGCCGTCCGGCAAGAAGAGCTCGATGGGGAGCGAGAACCTGGGGCTCGCCGGAACGCGACCACGTTGTTCAACGCTCTGAAGTTGAAGAGGCGCAGCCGCCGAGCACCGTCTCATATACAACCTTGTTCTGTTGCTGCGCGCGCTCTCGAGAGACAGCCGCACGGACTCGTTGTGCTCGATTTTCATTCGTCGCTCGTGTATGTCAGCTGCCAGCAAGCCGTCGTGATCGCGGAAAACCAGTGGTCTAACGGCGTCTAGATTGCTTAGGTAGGTAGGTAGAAAGGTGAAGAACAGCCAGGCTCGGACTGGACACCAACGCGGTATGGGTGGACGCCGGACACATGATGACGACACGCACGAGCGACACACAGACACAAACAAGCTCACACAAGAAACACAGCCAGCGGGCTGCCACACTCACACCCTGAGTTGGCGTACACATAACTCAAGCGTCAAAGGCCACATCCTCCCTGTCGCCCCCCCCCAGCACTCCAAGGTGCCAAGAGAACAAACAAGGGCACAACAAACAACAGACGACAGGAAGTAACGTGCTAGGCTAGAGCAGACCGCTCCGCCTCTAGCAATCTCGCCGGCCGGCGAGGCACGGACGAGACCGTGTGTGGGTCTAGTGAGGTGTCTATGGACGCCCTCCTCACAGGCTAGCGGCCTTCGATAGCGGCCTACTACTAGCCCTAACTCGCACTCATGGGAGATGTCAGTTCATTGTATGAGTGTATGCAAGCAGAGGCGCGTGTGCTGATTCTAGATCGCACGCCGTGGCATATGACTTGGGAGGCGTGCGACCGCAGCGCACCCGTCGTACGTAAGGTCGACGGGCTCGCGTGTCAGCGAGAGAGTTGCGGGCGATCCTGGTCTCTTTTAGACATTAGATAGAGGAAGAGCCCCGCGCCACGGTTGCCAGCCGTGCCTTCGCGGGAGCCGCCCCTCGAGCCGCGTCTCTCTCGTCGCCACTGTCCCTGACTGACTGAGCGGTCTCAGCCCTACCTGGCCATTCTAGATTATAGAATGGCATCCTTACATCTAGAATGGCGTCTCGCGCGCGCTCACCCGGCCGCCTCGCAGCCCCAGCGGCCGGGGGGCGCTTGCCGGGGTTGGGGCTGGTCACACACAGGCGCCACTTTAACGCGGCGAGCCAGAGGAGTCACACAGGAGAGCCCCCAACATGCCACATTTTCAGCAGCAGACGGGCCGCGGTGAGGGCCCATTCTGTATCGAAGAATGGGGTCCGCCGCCGTCCCCCACGGCCTTCTCACGCCCCCAGCGGCGGCGTGCCGCTCGGCCAGACTGGTGGGGTTCGCGCACAAGCCCCAGTTCAACACAGAGAGCCCAACAGTCCGCAAATGAGAGTCCTCCCCCCGCCCCCAAACCAGAGCAGACGCCGGGGGGTGCGCCACGTATGGCAAAAGCAAACGCACGATGGCCGCCGGCGGCCGTTGAGCGCTGCCGACGTTCGAGCCTTGGATGTCAGTCCGTCGCCGCCTGTGGCGAGGGCAGTGGAGGTGTGAGATTTGTGCTCGCAAGTGGTGGGCGGGCGAAAGGGTCGGGCGGCGAAAGAGAGCAGACCGCAGATAGCGCGAAATGCGGACTACTCGTGTCACATCTACTCCTCGTGTCACCTAGTCATCGTCCTCGCTTCCCTGGCCGGTCTCCGAGTCCTGCTCCTCGCCCGAGTCCTCGTCCAAGTTCGAGTAGTCTTCCTCCTCTTCGTCCTCTTCGTCGATCTCGTCGAGCCGGCTCCTGGCCCGACGCCCGTGACGCTGGGGCCGACTTGCTACGCGCGCTGCGACCCGGACCGCCACCTCTGCTGCCGCCTGTGCTACCCGTAGTCCTTGCCGGCGAGCGAGTGCCTTTTGCGGGGCTGTAGCCAGAGCGGGTGTCGCCACGGCCGTCTTCTGATCTGTTTTGTGGTCTGCGGACTGCGCGCTGCGCTGCGCTGCGCGTCTCGAGGCGCGCCGCAACACAGCCCGTGTAAATGGGGTAATGGATAAACCAAGCATCCCCGATGGCCGGGGGGATGTCCCATGGCCCCGGGGTGGCCGTGGGCACGCAGGGGGCGCCGCTACGGGCCGCTGCGGCGCCCATTCTACTTCGAAGAATGCCATTCTTGAAACTAGAATCTAGGTCTGAGACCGATGAGTGCGTCCCGCCTTGGCGGCACACACTCGACGAGGACAGTCCGGCCGACGATTGCCGCCGGGGCTCGAGCAAACATTCGAAAAAGAATTCTTAAAGTACAAGCCTCTCTCACAGCACACTGGCACGACAAAGGCGCGCGGACTGGCGCGGACTGGCACACACACGGCTCACCAAAGAATTCGCCGCTACCTCGCAGCCCCGGCCCCGCGCTCGGGATGGCGCTCGCTGGCACGGAGCCTCCTGCCGAGGCGCCGGCCGAGGAGCCGGCGGCGGCACCAGCGGCGGCGCCCGAGGCACCGGCGGCCGAGGCTCCTGCTGCCCCCGAGGGTCCTGCCGCCGCGCCGCCCGAGATCTCGGCCTCTGGCCGGGTGCGCCGCAAGTCTGCAGTGGGCGCCTCTGCCGCGGTGAAGGCGGTGCTGTCCAAGCCCGCGGCGGCGGCGAAGCCCAAGTCAAAGGCGAAGCTCGATCCCACGCGCAAGATCCAGGAGAAGATGTATGACGTCCGGCTCGGCCGCCTCCTCGCGAGCGTCGAGGAGGCCGAGGCGGTCGAGGCGGAGGCCGCCGCCGCGGAGCGGGCGATCCGGAGGAAGGAGAACAAGGAGCGGCGGGCAAAGGAGGCCGCCGCCGACAAGGCGGCGGCGGCCGCCGCCGCCGCCGCCCCGCCTCCCGAGCCAAAGTACTCTCGCAGCGGCCGTCAAGTGAAGATGTCGCTCAAGGCGAGCGAGGTGCACACGTCGTCGCTGCGGGAGGACGTCGAGATGGAGGAGGAGGGGGAGGGCGGCGGCGGCGACGAGGAGGACGAGTACCGCAACCTCGACGAGCTGGGCGAGGAGGGCGACGAGGAACTCGAGGCGCTGCCGAGGCGCACCATACGCTTCGTCGCATCTTCTCTTCTCTCTCTCCGCTCTCTCCTCTCTCTCCTCTCTCCTCTCTGCTCTCTCTCCAGCCATTGGCCCACTCGCTGAGAAAGTACATGCCACCGCAAGCCTGCCACACACACATCACACATATGCCGCACGAGACGGCGGCGGGCAGCCGCGCAACGCCAAGTGCAGCAGTGCACGCGTGCGCGACACCGCGCGGCTGTCGTGCTTGCACCCACAAGAACAGCCCCTTCCCTCACATCCCACGGCGCCTCGACGCGGGTATGAATCACAGACCACCTCTCACACTTTAGCATTGCCGGCGCGAACAGGCCGCGGCGCCGGTCCAGCGGCGGCACGGGGCGGCGCAAGCGCGGCAAGGCGAGCTGCGCCTCTTGGCTGCCTCTCGGCTGCCTCTCGGCTGCGCCTCTCGGCTGCATCTCGGCTGCATCTCAGCTGCATCTCGGCTGCACCTCGGCTGCACCTCGGCTGTACCTCGGCAGCATCTCGGCAGCATCTCGGCTGCACCTCGGCTGCATCTCAGCTGCATCTCGGCTGCATCTCAGCTGCATCTCGGCTGCACCTCGGCTGCATCTCGGCGAGATCTCGGCGAGATCTCGGCGAGATCTCGGCGAGATCTCGACCAGATGGCGGTGTGCTCTTCACTGTAGCCCATATCTCCCCATATCTCCCCATATCTCCCCACATCTCCCCATATCTCCCCACTGTAGCCGGACGACCACTTCTCGGTCGACGATGACAGCGACGAAAGCGACGAACCGAAGGCAGAGGCTGCCGAGATGCAGCCGAGAGGCAGCCGAGAGGCAGCCGAGAGGCAGCCGAGAGGCAGCCGAGAGCAGCCGAGAGCAGCCGAGAGCGGCCGAGAGGCAGCCGAGAGGCAGCCGAGAGGCAGCCGAGAGGCAGCCGAGAGGCAGCCGAGAGGCAGCCGAGAGGCAGCCGAGGTGCAGCTGTCCCGTGCCCTGTGACGCGGGCCGCGCTCTTTTCTTTCTTCTCAGGCTCGCTCGGCGATCAAGCAGAAGCGGCGCGGCGGCCTGGCGGAGGATGGCGGAAGAAGAGGGAGTGGCGATGAGGGTAAGGGAGGAGAGGGCGTTGCACCGCAGGTCGCGCGGCGGCGTGAACGAGGACTTTTCGGCGGCGGCGCTGCGGGCTGCCGAGGGGGAGGACGTGTCCAGGAAGTGGCTGGGAGGTGTCTAGGAAGTGTCTAGGCGCTGCGGGCTGCCGAGGGGGAGGAGGAGCTGCTGAAGAAGAGCGTGACGGCGACGCTCTCGCGGGAGGCGAGATGCAGAAGAGATATCGGCGAGATGCAGACCAGATGTCGACGAGATGTCGACGAGATGCCGACGAGATGCCGACGAGATGTCGACGAGAGACAGCCGAGAGCATTCTCGGCATCATTACTAGTGACGATTGTTCCTCCTCCGATTCGTCTCACCCCTCCTCTTCTTCTTCTGATTCTCACCCCCCTTGCCTCTTTGCAGGACGGGCCTCTCGGCGTCGCTGTCAGCGGGCTGCTCATCACCGCGGTGCAATCTCGGCTCGATCTCGGCTCGATCTCGGCTCGATCTCGGCTCGATCTCGGCTGGATCTCGGCTCGATCTCGGCTCGATCTCGGCTCGATCTCGGCTGGATCTCGGCTCGATCTCGGCTGGATCTCGGCTCGATCTCGGCTGGATCTCGGCTGGATCTCGGCTCGATCTCGGCTGGATCTCGGCTCGATCTCGGCTGGATCTCGGCTGGACCTGGATTCGGCTATACACCTCTGCACACCGTGACCTCGGACCTCTCTCGGACATGTCCTCGGAGTCCTCGGACATGTCTCGGACATGTCCTCGGACATGTCCTCGGACCGTGTCTGAGACATGTCCTCGGACCGTGTCTGAGACAGGTGCACGAGGGCGGAGCCGCGCACCTCGAGGGCGGCCTCGCGCGCGGCCGGGGATGCGGCGGCGTCGTCAGACACCCGTTGGCTATGGGACAGTGTTCGAGACTAGGCAGCCTCGCGGTGGGGTGTGGGGTGTGGGTCATCCGTCAGGCAGAGTCACTCACTGTACACACTCCTCCTCAGCAGGCTCCCTCGCGGTGGGGGACGTCATCGTCGAGGTCAACGGCAAGGACGCGGGCATGGAGGGGGAGCTCGGCCCGCTGCTTCCCCCGGCCAAGGCGACGGTCTCTAGTGGTGGGATGGTGAGAAGGGTGAGAATGGCGATGGCGCTGGTGTTGCTGCTGCTGATGAGATGACAATGAGACTGATGACGATAAGACTGAGAAGGTGATGATGGTGGTGGTGGTACTAACCGCTCCTGCCTCCCGGCAAGGCGACGCCGGTCCGGCTCAAGGTGAGATCGAGCCGAGATCCAGCCGAGATCCAGCCGAGATCCAGCCGAGATCCAGCCGAGATCTAGCTGCGACTTGTTTCCTCCAGGTCGTCCGCTACGTCAAGCGGGACGACCACGCGGCGGAGGTGCTGCCGCCCGCCTAGCAGCGGGAGATCTCCCCATATCTCCCCGTATCTCCCCATATCTCCCGCCCCCGATGCTGGTGTCTTCATCACGTGCGTGTGTGGGTGTGTGTGTGGGTGTGTGTGTGTGGGTGTGTGGGTGTGTGTGGGTGTGTGTGGGTGTGTGTGTGTGTGTGTGTGTGTGTGTGTGTGTGTGTGTGTGTGTGTGTGTGTGTGTGTGTGTGTGTGTGTGTGTGTGTGTGTGTGTGTGTATCGCGCGGCCTGGGCAGGGGGGGAGGGGGTGCGGGGTGCGGAAGAGAGGAGCCTCCTGGCGCCTTCGCCGCGGAGCCGACGTCGACTGACCGCCTCCCGGACCCCTCGGAGGTGCTAGCCAAGGCGAAGAGCAAGGTGGAGGCCGCCCTCGCGCTGCCGACGCTGGCGGAGGAGGCGAGCCGCAAGGAGGTGGAGGAGCGGCGGCGCGTGCTCTCGGCCGCTGTCAACGTCGGCAAGCGCGCCAGGCTGGACGCAAAGCAGATCCAGCGGCGCGGAGACCGTAGAAGCTTCTGGAAGATTCTAGAAGCCGGACAAGAGGCAAGCCCCTCCAGACCCTCTACCAGACGCTCTAGACGCGGACGGCGTGGTTGCTCGGTGTTCCGGCCAGCGCTCGAGAAGCGGCACACGTCTGCCGTAGGCTCGAGAGATGGGGAGATGCAGCGAGACGTAGGGAGGTGAGGTTGGTGTAGTCAGCACCGTAGGGCTCGCGCCTCTGGCCTACTCTCACCCTTCCTCCTCACTTCTCAACAGGCTCGAGATCTGGCTGCACGCGCTGCCCCCGCCGCCAGAGCCTACGCGCATGGAGGTTGAGCCGCCCGAGGCCGGAGGCACTAGAGGCGGAATCTCTCCCCACATCTCCCCACATCTCCCCACATCTCCCCAGATCGGAGGCCCTAGAGGCGGAATCTCTCCCCACATCTCCCCAGATCGGAGGCCCTAGGAGCGGGATCCGTGTCCTTGTCTCCACCTAGCGCTCGGGAGGACACGGACTCAACTGTACTCCAACTGTACTCCAACTGTACTCCTCCGTATTCAGCTGCGGTCGCCTCCCTCGCCATCCCACGCGGCGCTCTGAAGACTCTGCACGAGCCCGCACACAATCTCGCTATATCTCCCCGTATCTCGCCAGATCTCGCCAAATCTCCCCATATCTCGCGCCATGCGGCATCGCCGCCGGGTCCTCCCGCGATCTCGCCAGATCTCGCCAGATCTCGCCAGATCTCGCCAGATCTCGCCAGATCTCCCTGAGGTCGGCGCCCCCACCCGCGTAGGCCGCCGACGCAGGCAGCGGCGGTGCGCCAGACACGAATCGCGTGGGGACGCCCCCCCTCGCCTCTGGGGGGGCGAAGGCTCCGCCGCCGCCAGCGGGCGCTGCATCGGCGGGGCAGCCTCCCTCGGGACAGCCGACCGCCGGACAGGCCCCCGTGCAGGCTCCTGGACAGCCTCCCTACCCCTACCCTTGCCCTTGCCCTTACCCTTACCTTCACCGCCGGACCGTGCAGGCTCCTGGACAGCCTCCTTCCGGGCAGACGCTTGGGCAAGGCTCTGGACAGCCGACCGCAGAGCAGCGCCCCGCCGGGCAGGCTGCAGCGCCGCCCCTCGCGCCACCGGACGCCGTCCCGCAAGAGGCGGTGCGGTCTATCTCCCCATATCTCCCCATATCTCCCCATATCTCCCCATATCTCCCCCATACCTCCCCATACCTCCCGCAAGACGCGGTGCGGTCGTCCCCCGGCGGCCGGCCCTCTATGCCGCCAGCTCTCGTTCGTGAGCCCCCCCCCACCCCTCCTCCTCCCCCCCCCTCCTCCTCCTCCCCCCCCCTCCTCCCCGCTGCCCACACGGCGTAGGCGCCTCGCCCGCCGCCGGCCGACTCGGCATCGGGTGCGCCGCCGCCGGCCGACCCGATGCAGCACTGGCGATGGATTCAGCCGATGGAGTGATGACGGCGCCGGCGCATGTGGCCAGCGCCAGACGGCTTGCCGCCACCCGCGCGGGGGAGAGCCAGCGCACTTGGGATGACGGCGAGCGAGACCCGGCGCTGTGTTTATCGCTGTGTTGTGTGTAGACACGCCTCTCAGCGCATGCGCGGCGCTTCCGGCACACGAGTTGGTTTACGCACTCGTAGCTTGCCCGGTGCGCTGCTCTCATATCAGCTCGCATGTTATTGTTATATTTTGCTTTTGGGTTTCTCCCCAGACCCCAGTGTGAGAGGTCGTGGGGGCACGCGCGCAAGGGGCAACCTACGCACTCCGCCGCCGCAGTGCGCAGATCCGCAGAAAGCGCCCGGCGCCCGCGCCGCAAGCTGTCAACGCACGAGTCGACGTCGCACGAAGTGGCAAACGAGACGACTCCAATGTCCAAAAAGCAAGACGCCAAGAGTTAACCTCTGTTGGAACGAGAGAGCTGGTCCCTCGGGGAGACGGTCCGGACTCGGAGGAACACACGCCCTGTCTCGTGTCTGCACGTCTCGCGCGCGCGTGAATAAGGCTGCAGGATTCGGCCCCGCATGCTGCGAGTGCCCTCCCGTTGAGGTGTCCATCTTATGTGCAGTCGGGCTACAACTGTAGCGCGTTGGCAGGATCCCCAAAACAGTCGTCCACACCCCCCAAAATTGAAGTCGACCGCCCAAATCTGTCCCCCGCCCGCAAACTCTAAACCACCATAAACTACAGTCTGCAGGGGCTCCAGGCCCCAAATGACGTGTGAGTGTTAGAGTTGTTTGGTATTGCTAAAAATCTCCCTCTGACCAGTTTGTTTTGTTGCTTTGTGTGTGTGGAGAAATTAAGCTTACCTCACACCGGAGGTCGACAACGAGCGCACACTTGTCACCTCATCGGTCAGCAACAAACTTAAAGAATTTAGGATGTCTGTGGGTCCGAGAGCGATGTGCGTAATTCGCGCTTGTGTATCATCGTTGGGCTGCATGCGCGCCTGTCACCGAGGCCCCTCCCCGAAAGGCAAGTCTTAGCCACATGAAACCCGAGACCCCTCCCCACCGCCCCGATCCCCCCCCCCTTGCTCCCCTCCCCCCCTCGGGAGGGCCGAACTGAGGCGCCCGTGGGGACCCTGCACTTCCCTTCCCCCCTCGGAGGGCCGGACTGAGGCGTCGAGGGCCCCGCTCTTTCCCTCGCATAGCGGCCACTCTTCGGATCGCTGGTCGAGCGACCCAGGGGATGCCCCGCGCGCCTGACCCAGGCGCGAAAACGAATCTGCGAGGCGAGGCCGCTCACGCGGCCCGATGGGGAGGAACGGGGCGAGCCCCCTCCAACCCACCCGCGCTAGGTCTCGGGGGACGAAGGGGTCACACCCGACGACCTCGGGAACTAGCCGGGGCAGTCGGAGAAGGGGCAACTCCGTGCACTGACGGTCGGCCGCCAGAAAACACGCCTGCGTGGATCGCGTCACACCAATCCTCGCTACCCAACGCGGCCAAAGGATATCCACCTCGAGAACCTCGAGAACATCGCACAACTAAAGAAATCGAACACAGGGCCTCGATGACGATTGGCGCGACCGAGAGGAAGCATAATGCGGCGTAGAAGCTGCTGCTGCGTTCTCCTCGCCGCAGTCGCCATCGGCGAAGCGCTGCAACTGCGCGGCGGCGATTGTATGCCGCGTGCCGCTGTCCAGAGGGCGCCCTCGCCACGCCTGACCTCCGACGACGACCTGATGGCTTCGCTGCGATCGCGCCTGCAGACCGACCACAAGAGCGTGCTGCGTCCGCTCGGCCCGGACGAGGTCGGCGCGGACCAGATGGGACCCGCCGATGTGATTGACTACGTGATGCGCTCCATTGCGCAGGATCCAGAGGCGGGGCTTCGGGTGCTGCTCGGCTTCGCGGTGTCAGACCAGGACAGCTCGGGGTGCATCGACTCGCTCGGCCAGCTTCAGCCCGGCAGCTTCGGCTCGCCGGCGGAGCTCCGCGAATTCCTCGCCGCTGACGCCACGGGGGTGGGGTACGAGACTCTCACCGCGCTCGAGGAGTGGAAGGCGATGGGCCCACCCGACATGTCGAACCTCAGCCGCAGCGCGGCCCAGAAGCTGCTCGTCCGGCGCGACGGCGCGCGCTGCCCCTCCTCCCTCTCGCGCCCTCACCCACCCTCCCTCTCGGTATCCCGCTCACCACATCGGACCTTCGGCGCTAGGAGCCAACTGGCGCGACCTCTTCGTCAACCTCGTCCTCGCGCCGGCCGCGGTGGGCGAGGCGACGGTGCCGCGGTGGCTAGTGACGACCATTTACATGTCGGGCAACTGAGAGGTGCGGTCGCGAGTACACAACATGCAATTGTTGTTGCTATGAGACCAGCGCGCAGCGCCAGGAGGGTCAGGTCTCAGGAGCGAGGAGGTATTTCGTGAGGGAGTTTTTGCAAAATTCTTTTCTCGATAAAGCATAAACGATAATTATCGCGGTCAATAAAACAAGGTCTGTGTGATCGAGGGGGTCCCGTACCTCCATGCGGAGTCGACCCTTTTCAGACAACACACACTGCACAACCCGAACCCACCTTTGGGCCGCGGCCCGGGGTTGTGCGTTTATGTAGAGGCCTCCAGCGTCCAGGGCTCGCACCTCAACCTCATAGACCAGCGCACAGCGCCATCTCACGTATTTTCTTCTCAATAGCTAGGTCTGTGAATGGCAGAAAAAAATGCTCGGGCCAGCGCCGTTGTGCAGCGTCGTCCTCACCTCTTGCGCTGCCTGCCTCTCATATCCCCATCGATGTTATTTTCTTTAGGTCTGTTGTTGGCAAATCAGGACACAGAGCTCACGCAAATTCACAGCGACATGGGCTGCGGCATCGCCCGTGGGTTTCCAATCGTTGGGAACCCAGAGGAACGCGCCGGCGGGAGACGACGGTGCGGCGGACTACACATCAATTGTGGAAGGGACGAGCTGCTTGCCGCTCAACATGCACCGCGCCGTCATCTTCCTCACAACATGCACCGTGCGCGGGCCGCACTTTCCAGCTCCAGTACACCCAGTGGCGCCTGCGCGTGCGCACTGCTCGGCCCTTGGAGGTGGCCTCGCTGCTGACGTCTTACTAAAGGTGTCGTTCGGTGCCCTGAACCCGCGCGAGCTGCAGCAGTGGTTGTGCCGCCTGCCGTTCAGCGCTGCGTTGCCAGTGCAGCCGATGGTGTGGCAACCCGTCCCGGGCCCGCCCCGCATGGTTGAGCTCCGCTTTCGTCGGAAGCCGAGCGATGCCAAAGGCGGGACGGACGGCGGGCTGCGCTTCATAATCGACGAGCCCGTCGACGAGGACGGCGGTGGTGCGCTCCTGGTCGCGCGCTTTTCGGAGGGACAGTACGTGCCGAAGACCTTCTCAGAGAAGGCGATCGTGACGTTGCTCGTGCGCGAGCTGTCGTCTCTCGCGCCCGCTGTGGGCGAGGTTGGCGCCGTGTTGCGCCCGTGAGGTGAGCCCGGGCCTTCATTTGTAAGTAACAGCATGCACTTCCCACACCCGTCCACAACACACCACGCGAAAACATTCAGACACAGAACTCAGCGGAAGCGATCCGGGGCACAGAGACTCAGAGACCGCACCGTCAATGATGAGGCTACGGCGCGCATAATGAAGATAAAGTAGAGTATAGAGAGGAACACATCTCGAGTGACGAGTGGCTGAGGAAGCTCTTCACTGGGTGGAAAGAGGCTCGGCCGGCCTTGAGGGAGTCGCGGAGGAGGAGGGATAACGCAGGCCAGTGGGACGAACGAGGGCCGCGACGGCAGCTCAAGCGGGAGGGAGCGGAGACAGTGGGCAGCGAGCGAAGTGGGTGAGACTGATGATGCTCCTTCGACTTAGGGAGCGGTTCAGCTGCTGGGCGGGCTTCAGGCTGGTGCTCACGCGAAAAGGAATCGACGCGATGTGCAAAGCATACAAGAAGGGGAGAAGGAAGAGGAGAGACGCCGGTGGTGACGAAGCAGAAACTAGCGCAGACGAGAGCAGGGCAGACCCGGGGACTGGGGAGCCGGAGCAGACGGCATCGGCCGCCGAGGGAACGTTGGGAAGAGGCACGAGGAGGGCGGCGACCTCGACCGACTATGGAGGACCCGTCGCCAGACGACGCAGGGCAGAAGACGGTGAGGCGGAGCAGACGCGCAGGGCGAGACGAGGGAGGGAGCAGGACTTTGCGGAGATCAGCAGGAGGATGTACGAAGAGATTAGGAGCAGCAGGGACCCGCGGGACCATGTGGAAGACGGCTAGTGCTAGTCCCCCATCGGGAGGACGACCCCGGCTAGTCGCCGACCACACCCACAAAGAACCCTGCACAAAGATCGCAAGGGCGGGGACCTGTTCCTTTTTACCCACCTCACAGTAGAGAGGTGTCCGTTTTTATTTATTTATTTACAGACCGCGCTCCCCCGCGCGCCCCGGCACCGCGCCGGCCGGCGCGCGGCCCCCACCCCTGCACCTCGGGCTCGGCGGCCTCGATCGAGCGACACCTCGGCCGGCCGCGGCGCCATGCACTCGATATTGCGTGTGCGCAGCCATGCGCTGCATCGCGCGTCCGTCCCTTGCGTGGTGCGTGCACTTACTGCTTACTTACTCGAACGAATGCGAGCGAGCTCGGTCGGGGTTCACTCGTTCGTTGTTGCTGGTGTCCCGCTGGGCGGATTCAAGGCCTCGGCGCGGCTACCGTACCCGCCCTGCCGGGGAAATAACGCAAAGTAAGGGGGAGAAGGCAGACCATCCTTTTACGCGGGAATTACGAAAGTTTCGACGGAACGGTGAAAGGCACCAACGCGTTTGCTTTGTGGTTGAGCAGCAGATGCTCTCCGTGCTGGCTGGCAGTAGTCTCGGCAGGTTTGGGGACGCTTGCCCAACTGCGAATGGCGTCAGAGACCCGCATCTACACTTTGCGCATGGCGGCACTGCCGACTTTCGCGGGCGCCACAACGCCCTCTATAATTTTCTCTCTGCGCCCGGGCTCGCTCTCAACGTAAAGACAGAGGAGTCGACCTTCAGGATGAACGGCGGTAAGCTGACTGTCGATGGCACGTGGATGACGGAGGCGCACGTGATTGCCATCAGCCGGCCCAAGGGCGAGATCGCCACCGCCTCTTTTTGGGCATCGAAGCTGAACTCATTCAACACCGGCACAGATCAAGTGAACGGCACCTGCGGCGGGCGCCCCTTTGTGCTCGGGATGGGGTGGGATAAGCAGTGCGAAGAGATGCGATTCGCGGTCGGCTACTCGACCGCCACCTGGACCATCCACGAGTGGATCATCAGCGTCCATGGCACACGCTCCCACCCTGGGTTGATCTCGGGCCCAGCTCACCGGATCGACATCTCCCTGCGGGCCAAGGGGCCGGTGGCGGCGAGCCTGCCACACGGACTCGTTGGTCAGTCATTTTCGACTCCGGGCCTGCCGCGGATTGGCATGAAAGACCACTATCCCGCGTCGGGCCGCTTTCGCACGGCAGCGATGGCCGAGGGCGCCATCGACGGCGAGGCAAAGGAGTACGAGGTGGTCTCGGCCCACTCGACCCACTTTGCCTTCTCCCGCTTCTACAACTCGCCCCCGGAGCCCTCCCAACAGCCCGCCGCCCCTGCTGCGGGCTCCGAGGCCTCCGCCATGGACGCCGAGGCCTCCGACGTGGACGCCGCTGCGGTGGAGGCCGCCCTCGGCCCTCCGCGGGCGCGTCGCCTGTCCGACTGCGACAGCGACGGCATTCCGGACGCAGACGAGGGCTCATCGGACAGCGACAGCGACGGCGTCCCCGACTCACAGGAGTCCAACACTGACGACGCCGACAGCGACGGCTCGGCCGACGCGAACGACGCAGATTCGGACAATGACGGCATCCCCGACGCCGAAGAGGGCACGGCCGACTCGGACGGAGACGGCATTCCTGACCACCTCGACCCCGACTCGGACGGCGACGGCATCCCCGACGCCGAGGAGGGCAATGGCGACGCGGACAGCGACGGCATCCCCGATGCCAAGGAGTCCAACACCAACGACCCCGACAACGACGGTATTCCGAACCACCTCGACCCCGACTCGGACGGGGACGGGATCGGCGACGCCGAGGAAAGCAATGGCGACCCCGACAGCGACGGCATCCCGAACTACCTCGACCCCGACTCGGACGGCGATAACAGGCCGGACGCTGAAGAGGGGACGGCCGACACAGATAGCGACGGCGCGCCCAACTTTCTCAAACTTCCGACGCCTGCCCCGACCCCGACCCCGACTCCTAGCCCGACTCCGGCCCCGACAGTGGCTGCGTATACTGCCTGCAACTCGCTCTGGGCTCAAAATAAATGCTGTGACAACGGCGGCTCATGTCCGACCTGTACCCACACTTCTGAAGTCTCCAACTGCAACGACCTGCCGGACGACGCCGCCTGTGCAAGTTCTTACATGCCTGTTGCGAACGACGAATACCACCGGGGTTGTTGGGGTGGAGGGGACAGATTCGACTGCAGGTACGCGTACTATGACTGCGCGGTCTGCCCCTCCGGGTCCACCTGCTCTCACACGTGCATTCGCGATTCCACTTGGTGCGGAACAACGTGAAGCACCACCCAGCTGCGCGTCCAGCCGACCCCTGCCGACGCTGTGCGGCCGACCCACCGGCACCCCACCGCACATCGACACCGCACATACGGCTCTATGATCGCAGGAAAGACACATCCGATGCCAGTCCCTCCTACACGAGCAATGGGCGGCTCCCGTGGGTGAGGGAGAGGGAGAGGGAGAGGGAGAGGGAGAGGGAGAGGGAGAGGGAGAGGGAGAGGGAGAGGGAGAGGGAGAGGGAGAGGGAGAGGGTGAGGGAGAGGGAGAGGGAGAGGGTGAGGGAGAGGGAGAGGGAGAGGGAGAGGGAGAGGGAGAGGGAGAGGGAGAGGGAGAGGGAGAGGGAGAGGGAGAGGGAGAGGGTGAGGGTGAGGGTGAGGGAGAGGGAGAGGGGCGGAGCGCGTGTGTGCATATGCGTAAAAGTAAAACGGTAGCGCGCTCACACGAGTTCTGACAGTTGGGGCAAAACTCCGAGTTCACAACTGCAACTCCCAATTACACCTCCGGCTGCCCTGCGCCCGCACGCGCGCACCCGGGCACGGCGGGGGCTCCCCCACCCGCCACCGGGCGCCGGGGGCGTCACGCTCACCGCTCACCGCGGGCCGTGGGGCTGGGCGCTGGGGGCCGACTTTTTCGACGAACGGCTCACGGGACACGGCTCACGCTCACGCCGCTTTCTTCTTGCTTTTCTTACTCTACACTACAGCACGCGGAGGTGCCCCGCACACCTGCGACCGCCAGATCTGGCCGTGGGGCCGAGAAACGAGAGGATGCGGATCGCAGAGGCCGGCGCCAACCTCTCACTCGCCAGACGACCACGCGCTGGCCACGGAACGCAGGAAGGTCCTCGCGGCGTCGGCCGCGGCGGGAGGCCACTGGCGCTGGGCCAAGTCGAGCTCGGCCACCCGCTGCTTCACCTCGCCGGGCGCGACACTCCACAGCCGCTGCGCCTCGGCAGTGCCGCGCTCGCCGCCCGCGGCGTTCGTCGCGGCATAGAGGGCGAGCTGGCACTCTGGCTCGATGTCGAACTTTGCCGCGACGCGCCGCACGATGCCGAGCGCGTCCTGCGTCCGGCCCACCTGGAGCAGCTCGAGCCCGTACCTATCCGGCTCGCGGGCGGGCGGTCGGTGGGACGGCGGGGCCGGGCCGAAGGACCGAGGCGGTCTCCACCGCAGCCAAAAGGGCTGCACGTCGCTGGGCGCCTTACTGACCACGGCGCCGTAGTCGGCCGCGGCCGCCTCCCACCGGCCGAGCGCGTGCAGCGCCGATCCGCGCCCGAGCAGCGAGAGCTTCTCCGCCTGCCGAGATCACCCGAGGTCACCCGAGATTGCTCGAGATTGCGCTGGGATTGGTTCGAGACGCGCGAGAGTCTGCTCCGCCTGGTTCGCGCCGGACGCCACCGCCGCCTTGCTCAGCTCGACGGAGCGCTGCAGGTCGGGCAGCGCGCGCTCGGGCTGGCCGAGGGCGATCAGCGTCGACCCGCGGTTGAGCCAATTGACCCACGCATCGTCCGAGAGTGGCGAGAGCCGCAGCGCCATCTCGTAGTCCTCGACGGCGCCCGCATAGTCCTTGAGCGCGACGCGGACGTTCGCGCGGTTGGCGTACCCGCCGGAAAAGGAGGGCGCCAGGTCCTCGACGAGCAGGTTGAACCGCTCCTCGGCCTTCCGGAGCACCTCCACGTCGAGCGTCTGCGTCTCGGGGTCGGCGCCACGGGCCGCGTACTCCTGCCCGCTCTTGAGCACCTTGAGCGCGCCCTTGTCCTTCAGCTGGGAGTTCTCGAGCGACACGCGCCGCAGAGCCGTCTTCTCTTCGCTCGGCAGCGACCCCATCTCCTGCAGCGCGCTGATGGTGCGGACCTGCTCGAGCGTCATCAGGGTGGACGCCGGCGCAGAGACGGCGGCTGGCTCTGCTGGAGGATCGGCAAGCCCAGGCGGCACGACGCCAAGCCAGCACCCCGAGGCTAGCAGCAGCGACACGCCGGCGGACTGCAGGCGGGTTGTTGGCAGCAGCATGCGAGGGTCCTGCAAACTGGCGGGGTAACCCGCTGTGTGCGAGGTGGGGTAGGTGCGACATCAACTCTCTCGGGGGCACTTCTACAATCAAACGCATTTGCTTGCGCTGCAGCTTTGCGATGCGCACTGACCGTTGTTGGTACAGTAGAAGCCAGGGCACTGGTTCCGAACGCCAAGCACGCTGCAAAAGGATCCAAAGCCCGGTGTAATCTCCCCCGGAGGGCATGGCTGGTCCTGCGTGTACTCGGTACAGAGACTCAGTGGTGGTAAGGGTGGCGGCGAAGGAGCCGGCGGCCTCTGCACGATGCACTGCCGAGTCGAGGCGCTTCCGCCGCAATAGAACTGAGTGTCGGGGTTGTCTAGTTTGACGATTATGACGGCATTGTTCGCGCTGATGGAAGTGACAGCGGCCTCTACGTTGGGTCCCAGGCGAAGGATAGGCGGCTCGGTCAGGCTTCCGATCGAGATGCGCACCTCGCAGTACTTTGTGCTGCATTGCAAGAGCGCACCAGACGACGAGGCGCCGCTGACGGAGTACGTAGTGACCTCGTCAGCAGATGCGACCCAAGTGTCGATCCAGTATCTCGGGGTACTGTAGCCCAGCGGGACTCTAAAGGTCCCAAACAAGGAGAAGGTACCCAGGTCAGTGTCGCCCATTGCTGGCCAATCCACCGTACATTGCCTGCCATCCCATGAGGTGCCCGTTCCGCAGATGCCCTCCATCGAGGGACACGGCGATGGCGACGGCGACGGCGACGGCGACGGCGACGGCGACGGCGACGACGGAGAGGCGCGGCAGCAGGCCAGAGGGACGCCATCCGGGCCGCTCGAGTCGCAAGTGTTGGTCTCAAAGCAGTCAAGCCCGGTACACCCTGAGCAGTCGTTGCACTTTCTCACCACATAATCGTCGCTTGGCTTAGCAACATGGAAAATAGAGAGGAAAAGAGAGGGTGCTGTAGAGAAAAAGGGAAAGGAAAACAGACGGGGTGCGAGAGGCAAACCTGGTTGATTGAGCCCAAAACACGGACGGAAAAGAAACGAGGCACCGCCGAGGAAAGATACGTAGGGAAAGAAAGGCCAACCTGTGACCCAGATGAGCATCAGCTCGACGAGGACCGGGACCGCAACGTTAGCGCCATCATGGCGCGACAGGCCGCGACCGAGATGTCCGAGTCATCATCCTGGCTTTGCGAATCTCGAAACTTGTGCAAACAAGGGCAGTCACGAGGCCCAAGAAGGGGTCCTATAGCGACCGTTGCTGGCGGCGCCTTGAAGAGGCGCGACCACGGCGTGCGACCAAAAACGTGCCTTCCCCTCTCCAGCTCCCACCCTCACCACAAACAACCTCCTCCTCGCCCAGGCTCAGTCCGCTCGTCCGCTCCCTGTAGCAGCAGCAGCAACAGCGCCCGTGCCGCTCCTCCCTGCTGCGCCGCGCTCGAGCCCATGTCCGTGCGCCCTCTGGTGATGGCTGGGCCGTCGGGCGTGGGCAAGGGGACGCTGATTGCGCGGCTCATGAAGGACTTCCCCGGCTCCTTCGGCTTCTGTGTCTCCCACACCACCCGCTCTCCTCGGCCGGGAGAGGAGGACGGTGCGCTGCTGCTGTGCCACCCGCCCGGCTGCTGCTAGGGCTGCGATGAAGCGGTGGAGAGGGCCCCGCCGCTGATCGCGCGGCCTCGCTGCGCCCTCCGCACGCCCTACCGCAAAGCGCTGCGGGGGAGGAGTTCCATGGCTGTGACTACAACGCCTCGGCGGCCGCAGGTATTGCGTACCACTTCACAGAGCTGGGCGCGATGAAGAAGATGGTGGAGGCGGGGCACTTCCTCGAGTACGCGGACGTGCACGGCAACCTCTACGGCACCTCGCGCGCCGCCGTCGAGAAGGTCGCTCAGGCGGGCTGCATCTGCATCCTGGATATCGACGTGCAGGGCGTCCGGCTCGTCAAGGCGAGATCCGCCGAGATGCTGCGAGATCCGGGCGAGATGCGGCGAGATGCGGCGAGATTAGCCGCGATGTGCCTAGTGTATCGGCGCGCAGGCGGGCCGGGCTCGTCGCGGTGTGTTGCCTGCCGCCGCCGGGTTTGGAGGAGGGGTTTGGAGGAAGGAGCAGAGGGCGCGGCAAAGGAGAAAGGCAAAGGAGAAAGGCACCCCTCCGCCCCCCCCTCTACAAATAGAGGATCCCCGGGAGTGTGGGAATTCCATCTCGCCCCCAAGGTGATGCACGGCCGCGACGTCTTCACCGGCGAGCGGCTGCACGCGGTGACGTGGGCTCCAGTGAGTCCAGTGAGCCGCCAGCGACATGGGAGCCGTGCTGGGATGGAGAGGAGGGGCTGCGCGGTGAGCGCGCGCCCGGATTCATACTCGTGCTGCACGCACGCCAGCGGAGCGCTCTGCGCGGAGTGCGGAGAACACTCTCTGCATGACATGACCGCGCCTAAAATGTGACATTGACGACCATCGAAACGGTCGCTCAGAGAGAGTCTTAAACTAGAGTTAGTTTTTGAGACATATTAGTACGCACTAAAGGTGCAGGATGGTTGGTGTCGAGACGGTTCGGCGCGGCGTGTCCGTGTGCCGTCGGGGGTGGCGCAAGTCCGAGAAGTGTGGCGCGCATACGGCTCTATCGCTGGACCCCGTGAGGACACATATCATGAGGTCAAGCCGAGCATCTTCTGGAGCTCGCCGCTGAGGGCGGCCGCCTGCGTCGCATCGTTGCCGCCAAGGTGGCTGCCTCGCACGAATACATTTGGGACTGTCCGCTGCT
>NW_005200170.1:611388-630963 GCF_000372725.1 Emiliania huxleyi CCMP1516 | reverse complement strand
CCCCCCCTTCCCTCCTTCCCCCGGCAGGTTGCGCAACTAGAACCCGGCCCCGCTTTTTGTTTTTGGGCCCCCCCCCTCGAGGGAGGCGCAATTGGCCCAATTTTTCCCCCGGAGGTGCTCCACGCCATCCCCCCCGGAATACCCGCGAGGCCCCGAGGGGGAGAGACCCCCCCTCCGGGGGTACTCCTTTCTGATCGGGGCCTTGCACACTTTGCACACCCTCACGCTAGCTCCCCCCCGTGAGTGTGTGTGTGTAAAAAAAACACTTGTTCCCCCCCCCCCCTGGAGGCCCCCCCCCCCCCCCTCCGCACCTCGCCTTGACGTCGCCGGCTTCTCTTCTCCTTTAGGCCCTCGAGGCGCGCCTGCGCGGCCGAGGCACAGAGACAGAAGCGAGGGTGCAGCGCCGCCTCGCCAACGCCGCCGCCGAGATTGGCTATGCCACCGAGCGGGGCGGCGCGAACTTTGACGCCGTCTTGGTCAACGACGACCTCGAGCAGTGCTACGCTCAGCTCAAGGCGCCGTTCCCCCCCACGCATGCGGCAGACACACTGCGGAAGACATACCCGCGGACGCACGCGCGCCGGCGAAGTCCATTCCCCGGCTCGACACCCGCAACTCGAAAGGACAGCGCGTGTTCGGCCGTCCGTTCGTGCGTCGCTCTCCCGTCGCTGCACGCGCCAGCCCTGCTCCTGCGCTCACGCGGCACTCACGCGGCGTCGAGGGTTGTGGCTCTGGGTGCCGCTGGGTGCCTTCCGCACTGCTCTGAAGGGGGGAGGGGGCGAGAGCTCAACGACACACCCCGTGGCATACTCTGGCCCTGGCGGCCGGCGTGGCGTACTCTGGCCCTGGCGGCCGGCGCCCCCTCAGGCGCTGCTCGACTGCGGCGACGACGAGGGCGGCGTGCCCGGGCTCAGGTCGCCAACAGTCCGCCGCCCCTCGACCTAGCCGCTGGCGAATGAGAGCCGCTGGCGAATGACGCGCGGCTCCCCTCCCCCCGGGCGTGAGCAGGTCCCCAAAGACTCCGTCTCCCTCCGCCAGCCCGAAGAGCCCTACCAAGAGCAAGACGCAGCCGCCGGCGCGAGCCTCGGCCAGCTCGACCGAGGCCAGCTAGCCGCGGCCATATAGCCGCGCAGCCCCGCTGCTGCCCTCCGCCGCTGCCCTCCGCTGCCGACCCCGGGGGGCTGCCGGTGCTGCTGCCCCCCCCCCCCGGCCGGCTAGGGTTAGCCGCCCGGTCGCGCTATCTCCGCATGCTCCATTGTTGGGTGGCTTGCCCTATCCGCGTTTGTGGCTCTGTGTCCGCGGTGACGCTCAGACAGCCCGCGCCGAAGAGCCCGGCGCGGCGCTTGTTGTCTGTGCCTGTGGCCCCCTGCTCCGGTGCTCAGCTAGCACACAGCCGAGCCTGCTCCCTGCTGTCACCGCCCTGTATCTGAATCTCCCACAATAGAGTGGTTTAGCGTGCTGACTAGAGTGACACGTGTGTGGCGTCCTGTCTCACTTGTTCAACCAACAAGTGTTCGTACCGTAAGGCGTCTCTCTACGAAAATAAAGCCTAGCCATTGAGCGACCCCGCCCGCCGCCCCGGGCCCGCGAGACCGAGCGCGGACAAACCCGTACGCCGCGCCATGCGGTCTGACTCCAAGGACCGGCCTAGTGCCCGCAGCGCTACTCCACAGGTACTGAAGCAAGCTGCTCGCGCAGCAAGCACAGTGAGAGCCCCCAGACACGGCGCGCGGGCTGCGCGGAGGGCGGCCCTGCGCTCGACATCACGGCCTGACTCACGGCAAGGGGGCGTGGGGGAGGGGCATGGCGGCCGGCAACAGTAGAGGGAGAGGGGGGCTCAGCTGGTCTTCGCGTAGAAGGTGGACTCAAATGCCGCCTGCTTGGCCTTGCACATGTGGGGCTGAAGGTCCTCGTTGTCTAGACACTTGGCGAGCGCGTCAAACTCCTTCTTTGTCGTCGAGGAGATCTGCTTGAACAGGCCGTACACGCAGCCGTGCACCGCGTCGCCCTCGGAGACACAGGCGGTCGGGTTGTCGTCCTTGGCCTTGCACTTCATAAAGTCGTAGTTCTGGTCGAAGCACTTGTAGCCAATCACGCGACCCGCCGCGTACAGCTCCTGGCTGCTCGGCGGCCGGCCCGACGGCCCCACCTCCGAGACCGAGCCTCCGACGTTGACCATCCTGCGGCGGCGAGGGATGGAGCGTCGGACGGCGCGGCAGCCACGGGGAGCGGCGGGATGTGGTGGAACCGCAGCTGGGCCAGCGGGCAACACGCTCAGCAACACACGGGTTCGGGTCCTTTGCTGTCGAGGTCTCTGTGCGCGAGTGTCTTGTGAGCTTGTGTGTGTGTGTGTGTCGCTCGCGCCGTTCGCGCGTGTCGTCCTCTTCTGTCTCGCGTCCACCATATGTTCCGCGTTGGTGTCCACGTGTCCAGTCCGAGCCAGACTGTCTGTTCTTCACCTGTCTACCTACTGTGCCGTCCGTACGAAAGTCTGTGCAGCTGTGAACAGCAGCTCCTGAGCACGGCGCCGCAGGCGCCTGTTGATAGGTCCAGGTGATAGCCCTGGATGGGCAATGCATACGCCTAGTTGGGCCTCAGATCGCCCGACCGCGTCCCGGTTTGGCCTGCACAAGCTTTTCCGGCAAACAAAAAGGAAAACAGAGGGTCCCCAGCACTTTGCGTTTCCGGAAATTTCCAGGGAAAACAGAGGGTGTTTGGTGCTCCATTCTGGAAACTCGCGAGTTTCCCTGAGTCTGAGAGAGAGAGATTTTTAAAGACCAACAAGAAATCATCGCCCGCCGACTTCGATTGGGTCCGGTTCAACCTCACTCTCATCTTATCTATTACAGACACAAAACGTTAAATCTGGCTCACCCAGGGCTGGACCTAGTCCCCACCTGTGCCCCTGATCGTCCTTCCAAAATCCTGCTTGCAGGTGTGGACCACCCTGTCCTCGCTCCCGTCCCTCGTTTCGGGTGGAGCACTTGGAGCACTTGGAGTGCAGTCATTAGCCTCACATCCAGGGCCGGGGAGCTAAGAAGCGCACCCAGCGGGCCGGATGATCGGGATCGGGCTACGGGCTAGAGAGCCCTGACCCCTAGGGGGGTTGCGCGTTCGCAGGGAAAGGGCCAAGAACATGCCTTGTTTCTTTCTTTCTTTCTTTCCGTGTTAGTGCCAGTGCGCGCCAGTCCCATGCCCAGTGGTGCGAGGGAGTTGATCATAAAACCATCTTTCTCGAGATCAAAGGAACGCGATGGCGCACACCACGACGGCCTCGGATCGCTTAGCGCACATCGTGTACGCCCTGTACGGCCCTTCGCATGGCCGCCACCTCGAGGTTTGGAATCGCACGTGGCTCAGCGGCAAAAAGTTTGTGTACGTGCCGGATGCTCCGAAGGGTCCGTTCGCCGCCAACTTCCGGGGCGTGCACGCGCGGGAGAAGCGTGGCGCTTCGAATCCCGCATCGCGGTACCGCTTCATCAGCGATGCCAACATGCTATGGGCTGCGCACATCGCCAACATGAGCTTCCCGACTGCCCGCTGGATCATGGTCGTCGACGCAGACACCTTCTGCTTTGACAGGACGCTTCGCGCGCGAACCCGCTCTTTGGAGTGGAGGCGACCCATCGCCATTGGCATGATGGGCGGATTCGGAAAGGCGTACGGCGGCGTCGTCAGACGTAGCGACGCTTCATGCGAGAGCGTGTGCACCAAAGAGAACGGCGACGGAAACTACGAGCTGCGCTTGCAGTCACCTGCGATGCGCGGCTGCTGCATGTGCCCGGTCCTGCCCGCTGCCGACTCGTTTGCTCTCTCGCCAAACGGCACGGCGTACTACCGTCCGCCGCACTTTGATCCGTACGGCGGGACGGGCATCCTGCTCTCCAGAGGGCTGCTCGATGCCATCCCATCCGCTGACTGGGCTCTGTGCACGCGGCGCTTGGTGTGCGGGTCTGCGGACTTCCGACTGAACACTTGCATCAGCAACTTGCACAACGGCACGCGGTATCTGCACGCCCACGAGAATTTTGACTTCATGAGTGCAGCACTGCGCGACGCGATCAGCCCCGTTGAGAACATTCGCTACAATGTTTTCTGGAGCACGATACACAAGGACCCCGTTCGTCGGCCAATGGTGCTCGACCATTTTCGCAATGGATCGTGCCCCTGGAGCATGCACAAATTGCAGCTAAACCTCGCGCCGCAGGTCTACGACCTCGCTAGACATTGTATGTAGACGAGCACCTTCCGTTGTCGTGCTCTCTGGGAGTTAGTTGAAAGTATTGTTCTGAGTTTTGTGAAGCGCACGCTGTGATTTGAGAGATTTTTAGAAGCCAACAAGAAATGTGGTCTCTCTTGTGATTTCTCTCTTCTTCTATTTTGTGTGCGAAGATAATTTTTGGAGTCAGGAGAGAGTGCGCGCGGTGGTCCGCGGTCCCACTCTTCTTGTAGCCGATGCCATCCCGATGCGCTGCCGCCCCGCCTTCAAGTCTTAATAAAAAGGAAAACCTCCCCCATGCTGCCCCGCTCAACAGGCCTCGCGAGAGCAGGACTTGCACCGGCGCGCACGGGCCTGCTGCTTATGGTGGCGAAGCAGCCGGCGGTGTCGGCCTTTCCTGCTCTAACAGCGGGAGTGGCGACCGCCTCCGACGGCAGTGACGACCTCGAGCAGAAAATCGCTGCCACTGTCGCTGCGCACCCGGTGGTGGTCTACTCCAAGTCGCGGTGTGGCTACTCAGCCCGCACGAAATCTCTCTTCGACAGCCTCGGCGTCGAGTACCACGCCGTGGAACTGGACAAGGCTGCGGATGGCGCCGCGATGCAGACGGCTCTGGCGCGGCTGACCAAGCAGCGGACAGTCCCAAATGTATTCGTGCGAGGCAGCCACCTTGGCGGCAACGATGCGACGCAGGCGGCCGCCCTCAGCGGCGAGCTCCAGAAGATGCTCGGCTTGACCTCATGATATGTGTCCTCACGGGGTCCAGCGATAGAGCCGTATGCGCGCCACACTTCTCGGACTTGCGCCACCCCCGACGGCACACGGACACGCCGAACCGTCTCGACACCAACCATCCTGCACCTTTAGTGCGTACTAATATGTCTCAAAAACTAACTCTAGTTTAAGACTCTCTAGTTTAAGAGCGACCGTTTCGATGGTCGTCAATGTCACATTTTGGCGCGGTCATGTCATGCAGAGAGTGTTCTCCGCACTCCGCGCAGAGCGCTCCGCTGGCGTGCGTGCAGCACGAGTATGAATCCGGGCGCGCGCTCACCGCGCAGCCCCTCCTCTCCATCCCAGCACGGCTCCCATGTCGCTGGCGGCTCACTGGACTCACTGGAACCACGTCACCGCGTGCAGCCGCTCGCCGGTGAAGACGTCGCGGCCGTGCATCACCTTGGGGGCGAGGGGGAAGGGGGGGGGGGGGGGGGGGTCTCACCTCGCCCGTGCGAGGGCGAGGGCTGCGATGGCGAGGGCTGTGATGGCGAGGGCTGTGATGGCGAGGGCTGTGATGGCGAGGGCTGTGATGGCGAGGGCTGTGATGGCGAGGGCTGCGATGGCGAGGGCTGTGATGGCGAGGGCTGTGATGGCGAGGGCTGTGATGGCGAGGGCTGTGATGGCGAGGGCTGTGATGGCGAGGGCTGTGATGGCGAGGGCTGTGATGGCGAGGGCTGTGATGGCGAGGGCTGTGATGGCGAGGGCTGTGATGGCGAGGGCTGTGATGGCGAGGGCTGTGATGGCGAGGGGCTCTTGAGCATCCCGCTGCACCAGGGAGGCGCGAGGGGGGAGGGCGGTGTGGCGACAGAGAGGGGAGGGGAGGGGGGGGTCCGGGGCCAGGCGGGAGCGGCGCCTGGTAGTTGTCGACTAGGACGACGTCGCCCTTCTCCATCGGCACGTAGACGAGGTTCTTCATCGTCACCTCGTCGATGTGCTTCAGGTCGTCGGCTGAAACCTCGGAGAGGTCGCCGTAAAACATGTTTGTCACGTTGAGCTTGGACGCGCCCGAGCTCTCGACGAGCTTGCCGTCGCGGCCGTCGCGCAGGTAGCGCGAGTGCGAGTGCACGTTGCAGAACCAGGCTGGCTCTCCAGTGACCGGGTGGCGGTTCACCGGAGGCTGGGTCGGCGAGAACGCGAGCAGGCGCAGCCCGTCCTCCTCGTTCTCGTCCCAGCGCAGCTCGAGCTCCATGTCGATCTTTGCGCCGACGGCGACCTGCGCGACCGCCTTGAAGACGCCCTTGAGCGGCTCCTTCAGCGGCTGCAGCGGCTCGGGCAGCGTGCGCAAAAAGTCGAAGAAGGGCAGCTCCGCGTTGGAGAAGCGGACGCCCTTGTCGTATAGCCGGCGCAGCACCGCGGGGTCGAGGTCCTGCGGCGGGGAGGCGGCAGGGGAGGTGTCTAGGAGGTGTCTCGGAGGTGTCTAGGAAGTGTCTCGGAAGTGTCGCTGCGCGCCTTGAGCATCTTGTGCCCGTCGAGGAGGAGGAACTCGCCGCCCGTCTCGGCCTGCTTGAAGCAGACGAAGGCTCCCAGCCGGTTCGTCCGCTTGTACGTGCTCTCCGCGTGCATGCCAACAAAGAACTTTGCGCGCGACGGCTTGTTGACAGCCTCGTACATCGCGCTCTTCTTGTCGACCACCGCGCGCGCGCCGACGGAGGCGAGCGGGTCCTGGCACGGCTCGAGCTCGAGCTGCTCGTAGAACGACGCGAACCCCTCCTTCGTCTTCATCAGGTCGAAGCCGCGCAGCCAGATCGCGCCGCCCGCCGTCAGCTGCTCGAGGAGCTCCGGCCGCCTCGCCCGGAAGAACTCCTCCTGGCTCATGCCTTCGGGCACGTCAGCGGCGGTGATCTCGACCGGCAGCACGCGCGACGGCGACTGCACCGCCGCCAGGTCGATGTTCTCCGAGTTCCACACCGTCTCTGGGCACTTTGGCACCTCGGCGATCGAGGTGTCAAACGACTGCTGCTTGTCCTTGAGCTCGGGCGCAGCGGTGACCATGCCGACCGCCGAGCGGCGGCCGGCGCGGCCCTGCGACAGCGGCTGGCCGACGAGGGCGGCGGCGCCGCCCTGAGCGAGCAGGAGGCAGCAGCTGAACACAGAGCTGAACACAGAGCGCATCGCTAATGGGGTCGCCTCGGCCAATGCCGGCTTGTTTTCTTTCTTTCGAGCTGCTGGCGGCGGGCTCGAAGGCGAGCTGCTGGAGCTACTCGAGAGCTTGCCGCGAGGGGCGGTCGTCGGTCGAGGCCTCCATCCGGCTTATCCGGGGGTAACCGGTACACCCGCACAGGCGAGTGCCCATTCTCACTAGCCCTGATCCGCAGCGCGGCCGCTCGCCAAGCCCCTCAAGAGAATGAGTGGTTAGAGACCATGCAGGATAGTGCCCCTGTGCCCTGTGGCTGTGCCCAGCCCTCTCCGCCGCGTATGCGCCCCCCCCCCCCCCCCTCGCTTTTGCAAAAAAATCCTGCAACGGTGGGGACGTGTCTGTCTGTCCTCGACCCAGCGGCCCTAGCTTGGGATGTCCGTTTTATTTATTTATTTATGCGAGCGGGGCGGGGTGCGCATCCTCTTCTCCCAGGAAGCTACAAATGCGTACACCGAAAAAGTGAGATAGCCAAAAAACTCCCGGCTCGTCGTTCGGCAAATCAATTTACGGAAAAACGGCGATTTCGCTCGCTTCTTGGAGCACTTCCTTCTTCGAGCAGTCGCGGCGGCCGTGCTCCGAGCTCTGCCCCAAGCTATTCCCCATCCGCAGCACCAGTAGCTCTGCGCCATGCGCGTTTCGGTCGTGGTCTTCCTACTTTCGTCGAGCCATGTCTCCGCACATGGCCATATGTGCGCGCCTCGTATCCGCCCTTGTCGCCGCCGTCAGATCCGCCCCTCCTGTCCGGTGTACCCGCCCTTGTCGCCGCCGTCAGACCCGCCCCTCCTGTCCCACAGGACCTTCCCGTCGCGGCGCGACGCCTACTGGGTCGACGGCATCGTCTGCGACGCGTCCAGCCTCAACCCCGACAAGTTCTGCTTTCCGCAGCCGCACAACTTCCAGCAGTCAAACTATCCGTTCGAGTGGTACGAGCCCACCTCGGCGGACAGCCCCGGCGCGTCGGGCATGCAGCACTCCGACACCGCCTTCGCCTGCCACGACATGAAGGCGGGCCCGGTCACCGACACCTTCACCGCGGGCGAGCCTATCACCGTCGAGTGGGAGCTGCAGGCCAACCACCCGGGCGATTGCGCCCTCTACATTTCATACGACGACGAAAAGGACACTCCGCTAAACTGGATCAAGCTCAAGAACTTTGTCGGGTGCGCTGGCGACCAGGGCATGCTCGAGGGCAACGAGTTCCCTCCCGCCGGCAAGAGCACCGCCACCTTCACCCTGCCCTCGTGGCTGCCCTCGTGCGAGCACTGCGTGATCCGCTGGGAGTGGTTAGCCATCCACACCATCGAGATGCAGCAGTATACGACCTGCTCGGACGTCGCCATCCGCGGCACCAGCGAGGACGTCGCCGCCTTCCTCGGCAAGGTGTCGCCCGTCATGACGCTCAACAAGGCGGAGCACATCCGCGGCTACGTCCGCAACCCGTATCCAAACTGTCCCTCGTGCCCAAACAGGGGCATCGAGCTCGGCGAGGAGTTCATCCTGGGGCCGGCTATCGCGACGTACGACGGCAAGATGCCTCCCGCTCCGCCACCCTCCCCGCCGTCGCCGCCTCCCTCGCCCTCCCCGCCACCGTCGCCCTATCCGCCTCCGGACACCACCGACGATGGGGGCACCGACGACGGCGACGACGACGGCGGCGACGGCGGCGGCGAAGACGATGAGTCGTGCATTGCCACGTACGGCGACTGCACTCCGAGCCGCACCGGTGGCGCCTCGTGCTGCGGCTCAAACGCCTGCTTCCAGAAGGACCAATTCTACTCGCAGTGCCTCCCGGACTGTCCGACCGACCGCGACCCGGTGTGGACCTGCTACTATGCAGACCCCGCGCCGTCGCCATCACCCTCACCCTCGCCGTCGCCCTCGCCCTCGGCCTCCCCCTCACCCTCGCCGTCGCCCTCGCCGTCGCCCTCGCCGTCGCCCTCGCCGTCGCCCTCGCCGTCGCCCTCGCCGTCACCCTCGCCCTCGGCCTCCCCCTCACCCTCGCCAACGACGTGCCCAATGTGCGCCCACCACGCGTGTGGCTGCAACCTGCTCGGCAAGGGCTGGTGCACACTGGACCACTGCCACGATCAGCTGAACGCGGATGGCGTTTGTGACTGGGGAGTCTCTTGCTCGTCAGCGACGCTATCGCCCTCGCCGGGTCCGTCACCGGCACCGTCGCCGCCGCCCGCACCCGCGCCCTCTCCCGTGCCCGCGCCAACCCCGGGAGCGGGCGTGTGCCGTATCAGCGAGTGTGGCTGCCCCGGCAGCTACAAGAAGGACTGGTGCGACGACGAAAGCTCTCTGGAGAGCGATTCCTGGTGTGCTCAGGGGCCAGCAAACTGTGAAAACGACTGCACCGGCGAGTGGTGCCCATGATGCATGCCACGGGTGCGACGCGACAAGGCTCACGCCTCCCAGTCCTTCACTATGTTGAGTATCAAGGCCAGGACGGCTTGCCGTGCCTCTTCTGCCTCCCTTGTGCGCTCGGTCCTGAGCCCTAGTGTCGACTCCCAGCTCACCCAGCTCCCAGGCCTCCTCTGCTAAAGCCGTAGCAGAGTACATTCACAGCCTTGTTATTGAGAAGAAAATTTCACATACGTAGTACCGATGCGTATGCGCCGACGCTCTATTTTTTACGGCGCTCTATTTTACTCTCGAGTCCTGGAGATACATGATGACCTGATGGCCTGATGCGCGGTTGGATGTTGTGTCATGTGAGAGCGCTTTTACGATAAGTGTTTTAGTGATTAGTCCAAGGGAGCTCCCAGAGAGAACAACAACTGTGTTTTTGCACACTGATCATCACTCTGTGTCACTTGCGCGCGATCCGCTCTCCGCTCCTCTCCATGGACCATGCGATCCGGCCGCACACATGTGGATGTGCCACAATGCATATGTGCATGCACATGCCACACATGCATGCATGTGTATGCACATGTGTACATGTTGTGCATGTGACATGACATGCACATACATGCACATGCCATGGCCCCGCCCCAGGATAACTTCCTCGAATAACTTCCCACCTTCTCCCGCCTGTCCTACATTTGTCCCCTCCCCAGCCAAACTGCAAAGAACAAAGAGCCATCATGCGCGCGTCCAAATCAATTGCAATCGTAGCCCCCCCCCCCCCCCCCCCCGCCCGCCCCGCCGGGCTCCGGCTTCTCACCAAGCCGCCGCCGGGAAGTCTAGAGGCTGACCTGGTCGGTGAGGTCGAGGGCGAGCTGGGAGGCTGCCGAGCGGCGCAGCGGGACCGGCTGCGGAGCGCCGCCGTCGAGCAACTGCTCCGACCGAGCGACGCCCTCGGCGAGCGCGAGCAGCCGCGAGCGTTCCGACTTGGAGCGCGAGAGCGAGGCGCCCACCGCGCGGACCGGCGGAGGCTCGGCCGCCTCCGCCTCCGCGTCGGCCACGTCCTCGGAGAAGGACGCGGAGCCTACCGTGTTCGCCGCCTCACCCTCAGGAGTCTCGCTCGGCAGCGCGGGCGTGGGCGGGAGACGAGGGCGCGCACGGGAAGGCCGGCGAGGCGACGCCTTCGGCGGGGGCGGCTTTGCGATGGTCTTGAGCGACGGCACCCTGCCAAGCCCCTTTCCGCCGCTCTTTGGCCCGCCACCGCGTGGCGTGCCGCGCCGGCGCCTGACCGTCTGCCACCCGCCGCCCTCGCCCTCGTCGCCGTCCTCAGCGCCACTCCCTCCCTCGCCCTCGCCCTCCCCCTCCCCGGTGATGGCCATAAAGATGGACAGCCGGGATGGCGCCGGCGCCTCGCCGCCATTCTCGGGGCCGGACGCTGGGGGCGATCGCACCTGCAAGCGAGTGTGCATCGCGTCGGAAACGCGGCCGCGTCAGAGAGCCCGGGCTGGCGCTGGCGCGCCGTGACGGCAGCGGAAGCCTTGGCCCGTGACGCGTCGTACTCGGCTCGCAGCTGCCTGAGCGCGTGCGTGCCGCCGAGCGCGCGCCGACACGTGATAGCGAGCCGTTCCGTCATAGCGACGCCGCTCGACCACATCTGGAGCACGTACCGCCGGGCGCGCTGCTGCCGCTCACGCCGGCCGCCGCGCCCGGCGCCGGCGCCGTCTTCGTCGTTGGCGCACGCCTGCGGGGAGGTTCCGGGGAGGTTCCGAGCAAGCTCCGCCAGGTGCGTGTTGATCGCGACGCGTCGGGCAGCCTGGAAGAGCGCCGCGAAGGAGTAGTGGTCGAGGCTGAAGCGGAAGGCCGTCGTGGCCTGGCCCAAGATGCGCTCGGTCGCGTCCATGTCGCCGACTGATGCGTGCGCCGACGCGAGCGCGTTGAGCGTGACGAGCGTCGGCCGGACCCTCGCCTCCCGCATCAGCGCGAGGACGCCTTCCGCACGGAGGGGCTGCCGCTGGCGGGCGAAGAGCGAGATGAGCGAGTTGAAGCACGCTGCCTGGAGGCGGCGAAAAAGCGGAAGCGTGTCGGGGCCGGGCTGGCGGGCTCCTTACATTGCTCCGGGAAAGGACTCAAGCGGAGCGAGGCGTGCGCGGCCGCCTCGTGCCGCTCTGGATCTCCATCTGGCTCCTCTCGGCTCCTCTCAGCTCTGGCTCATCTCGGCAGCCCCTCTCGGCTCTGGCTCCTCTCGGCTCTGGCTCCTCTCGGCTCCTCTCGGCTCTGGCTCCTCTCGGCTCTGGCTCGTCTCGGCCCCTCTCGACTCGTCTCGGCTCGTCTTGGCGGCTTGCCTCGAGCGGCTCCTCCCTGCCGATCAACTCGCGCAAAGTCGCCTCGGCGCGGTCCGCGTCGCCGCTCTTCACCAGCGCGTGGACCAGGATGGCGTGCGTCTGCGGCGAGGCGCATACGCCTGCCTCCTCCATCGCCCGGAAGCAGACCGACGCGCTCGCCACGTCGCCGCGCCGCGCGTGTGCCGCGCAGACCGAGTTGAAGCACACCGCGTCGGCGGGCACGCCTCGAGCGCGCATCGAGTCGAGCCACCCCTGCGCCTTGGCCGCGTCGCCGGCGTTGGCGTGCGCGTGGATCACCGCCGAGAAGGAGATTGTGTTGGGCTGCAGGCCCGCCCGCTCGAGCTCTCGAAGCGTGGCCTCCGCCTGCGCCGGCCGGCCCGCCCGCGCGCACGCTGAGATGAGGCAGTTGTACGAGATGGCGTCGGGCGCAAAGCCTGAGGCAATGGGCGGAGACTAAGCCCCCCCCAAGAGACGCAAATGTCGGCACCTCTTCGCATGGGCAGGCCGGGCGTGGAGTCCGCCCTCGTGCGGAACAGGTCGAGCACACGCCGCGCCCCGCTCACGTCCGACGCCTTTGCGAACGCGTCCAGCGTCGCGTTGAAGGCGACCACCTCCGAGGCGGCGGTGCCGGCCAGAGGGACGCACGACGAGAGCATCCGGCTGAGCCACCGCTCCGCGGTCGCCGGCTGCGCGGCACGCGCCCACGCGGCGATGACGGACGCGTAGGACGCGGGCCCGGCCGGCACGAGGCCGCTGTCGATCATCGCCACGAGGGTTAGCTCCGCCTTTTGCGGGTCGCAGGCGCGCGCAAAGGCGCTGATCACTGTGTTGAAGGTGACGGCGTTGGGAGGCGGGAGCCCGCCGCGTGCCGCCTCGCCCCGCATCATGAGTGTGAGCAGCTCGGCCGCCGTCTTCACGTCGCCTTGCGCCACGTGCGCTGCGATAACCAGGTTGCAGGCGATCGTTCCAACTCCGATGCCGGCCGAGCGAGCCCGCCCAAACCAGTCGAGGACCGCCGAGGGAGGACCCTTGGCGGCGATGGCGACGAGGAGGTGGTTGAACATCTCGCGAGTCGGTGCGAGTCCGGCCGCCGAGCACGCCTGGACGACGCTGAGTGCGACCGCCTCCACGGACTCGCCGGACGCCTGCGGTGGGCGGAGTGCGCGGGTGAGGGGTCCGGTCCGCGGGAGATGCGCGGGTGAGGCGCCCGGTCCGCGGGAGACGCGCGGGTGAGGCGCCCGGTCCGCGGGAGACGCGCGAAGGCGCGGTCGTTCGCTTGTCGCGACGGAGTTTAGGGTGGCCGGTGAGGGCAGCACTGTGTCATCGGCGGCGGCCAAACACACCAGCGCATCCTTGCAGAACTGTTTGGTTATGGCGGCCGTCGTCTCCATCGGTGGCGGCTGAGGTGGCGGTGAGAGCGGCGCGGCGGGCGAGGGCGCGGCGGGCGAGGGCGAGGGCGAGGGTGAGGGCAGCGAGGGCGGGGCTGTCAGGCCCGGCGGGAAGGGGTGCATGGCGGGGGCGCCACGTTGATGATCAACGTGATATGCGAGGGTGCCTAACGATGAATACAAGGCGATTTGAAGATTTGTTTTATCGTTTTTCACTGCGCCCTTCGCTGTTCATTTGCGAGAGATTCTCCCGCCATTCTCTCGCCATTCTTCCTCCGTTCAGGCGTAATTCATCCGCTTTTCAAATACATTTTGTGGCGCTTTCAAGAGATTTTTTATCGCACATTTAGTGCTCTTCATGGCAGTTTAAGGCAAGCGTGCCTTATCCTGGCTGGGTCCGGCGTGGTCGGGAGCCCTCGACTCCTCGGCGAGCTCTTTCCTGCCTCAATGACATTGCAACAATGAACGCGTCTTACTTAGCCCTTAGCTGTCTAGAGCACGTCTTGCTACTATGCACCACAACAAAAAAAACGGGATCGTGAATTCTCTTCCGCGGTTCGTGCCCATACGGTTTCGCGCGCATGCCATCACCTGGAGCGGGTGTTGTTGCAGGCAGCTGTACTACCTTGGCTACAACGTGAAGTCTGGCGGCTGATTTATGATCTTTTCTGCCTTGGATGCTTGCTGCTTCTCTTGGTGGCTGGGCGTGCAAGCCTCGTGAACAACAAGGGTGGAGTCATGGCGGTGCGCGCGCCTGCGCCTTGATTAGCTGTGCCCTCCTGCAGGCTTGGACCTCCTCGCTACTGACTTGGCACTCCCTCACCAACCATGTATCCCTCTCACTCTTGGAGCTGGCGGCGGTGCATGCCGCAAGCCGTCTGTCTGGGCTGCAGTTGCACTTAGTCCAGGCGGCCTGGCAAGCTGTGCTGTTGCACTCTTCGCAGCACTCGGAGCTGCTCGGCATTGATTCCCTCATCATGAAATGTGGGATCTGTGGAAGCCAGATCATGGTCCTTATCCTAGCCCGCGACACTACTCACTGGGCGGTGCGGGTGCTTAGCAGCAGCAGTGTTCCTGCCCACCTGCCCATAAATTGGCTTGAAGGGGCTTGAATTTAGCGTCGGTGCGGTAACTTCAAGGCAAACCGTGTCGCCAAACATGTTCAAGTAACGCGGTTAAACGTTGTGTAAATGTGTCTTGAATGGCGGCTGAAAGGCGGGGGAAGAGCGGGTGAAGGGCGGGCGAAAGGAGGGAAAATGACGGCTGAATCGCTCACGAATCAACGTAAGAAGACATTCGAATAAGCGGTAAGATCGGCGCTAAACAGGCGATAAACGCGTTTTAAATTTATTTCTAGGGCGGTAAATTCACGCCTAGGCATCCCTCGATATGATTGGTCATCATCTCGGCTGTTGGAGATTATTCTTTTGTCACCACTGCCGCCTCCAGCACGCCCTGAGTTATGTATACGCCAACTCAGGGTGTGTGGCAGCCAGCTGGCTGTGTGTCTTGTGAGCTTGTTTGTGTCTGTGTGTCGTTCGTGCGTGTCGTCATCATCTGTCTCGCGTCCACCCATACCGCGTTGGTGTCCAGTCCGAGCCTGGCTGTTCTTCACCTTTCTACCTACCTACCTACGCCCTACCCACCCACCACCGACATCACACCCTCGTCTCATCGCGCAGGCCCTGCTCCCGCAGCGCCGCGCGCAGCGTCTCGATGACGCGCTCCGTCGCGGCAATGCAGCGCTTGCAGTCCCGCACGAGATGCGCCTGCCGCTCGCTCGATGTGTCTCCGCCGGCGAGGCGGCGCAGCATCTCGCCGCGCGCGGGAAGTGCGCGCAGGCCCGCTCGAAAGGTGGAGCGAAGGAGGAGGCCGTGGTAGGGGGCGACCCAGTCGTTGTACACGACGCCGGTCGCGTAGCGCGGCATGCTCATGCCGGCGACCACCTCCTCGTCCGCCAGCGCGCGCAGGATCCCGAGCCAGAAGCCGAGCATCCGAGTGGCCCACGTCAGCGCGAGCGCCGCCGACGACTCTTCGAGCCGGCCCTCGCCGAGCTGCGCGCCGGCCGCCCTCTCGGCGGCCAGCAGCGCGCGCAGCGACGCGGGAGAGCCGTGCGCCAGCCACGCCTCCCGGATCGTCCGGATGTTGCTCTCGTCGCACTTGCAGATGAGCATCATGAACGGTCCGAGCAGGCGGGACGAGGCAGACTGCACCGCCATCGCGTCCAGCAGGCTCTGGACGGGGAAGCCGCCCGGCCGCGCGTGGCCGGCGATCAGCCCCTCCCACGTGAACGCCACCCTGGCCACGACCGAGCTGAACTCGCCCGCGCCGCCGCCGTCGTCCATGGTTCCTCCCTTCCACGTGAGCGTGTAGAAGGTCGACATGAGCATGTCGCCAACCATGCAGGCGAGCATGACGCCGGTGGCGAGCCCAAAGGCGGTGAGCTCGGGCGTGGCGAAGAGGTGCGGAAAGGCCATATGTGGTTTGTCTGTCAGGCAGCGTGTGGCGGGTGAGCCGAGCAGGGCATGAGAGGAGCGCGAGCTAAGGGAGCGCTCCACTAAAAGGACGCTTCGCTGTGTGCCGGGCTACACGTGGACTCGGTGGAATGCCCGGGCGAACGCGGCCAGCACCTGGGTTCGGCTGACAGCCCGCGCTTTGTGTCCTCCAACCAGGTTCGCTGTGAAGAGAGCTGGGGCGCGCCACCCAAGAGCCTAGGTAGGTGCGGATCGGCAAGAGCGCAATCGATCTTTTTGCCCTCTATCACCTTGGGTTCTAAGAACTTGAAACACACCACGCAGGGGCACAGCAAGCACGGATAGCCGTTGAGGAGAGAGGGTAAGGTGTATGCGCAGCCACGGCCGTGCCGCGGTGGGCGCGCCACCTCCCGCGAGCGCGGCGGGATCGGAATTGCGGCCGGAGGGAAGGGCGAGCCGCCGCCGCCGCCGCCATATACCATCAGCGACGACGTCCGCGGCTCGCCCCAAACGCCAGGCGCTGGATCGGCAGTAGGGCTTGGGCGGCGCAGCGTAGGCCTCGAGCCACACGAGTCGCCGACAACCCCCCCTCATCGACGTGATGGCCGCTCTCACTGCCGGCCGATGCAAGCTGCCGCCTCCACCGCACCAGCGATACTGGCCGCGGCTCGCCGCCACGCGCCGGCTCGGAAGAGGGGCTGTCGGCAGCGCAGCAGAGCGGCATGCGTCGTCATTCGAGCAGCACCAGGTCCCCTCTTCGACGTGACGGCCGCTCCCGGAGCCGGCCGGTGCGCGCCCGACCCACGCCCCCTCTCGCACCCCCCCGATCCCCCTGCGCGGCGCCCCCTCCACTGCGCGCCGGCTCGAGCGCCTATTGCCAAATCGCGACTTTCGAGCGCAGTGCGTGCGCCCCACACGTCACGCAAGCGCAGGAGAGTTTGCGGCAGAGCAGTACCGTGTACTAGCCGGAGGCATCGCGCCGAAAACCCCGCGCATTCCGCCCCAACAGAGGCTGCAGGAGGCAGATGGCCAATAGCGACGATCGTTACGAAATGTTGGGGACCGGGGAGGCTCCAAGCTGTCTTGGCGCATGTAGCCGTTAGGGCCCACGATGGAGACGGTGCGGTTCGCGTCGAGCTTGAGCTCGGTGTACTTCCGAGTTTGGGGAAGGGGGGGCGCGGGGGGGAGGGGGGGGGGGGGGAGGGGGTGATGCGTGAGAGTCAGTGCGCGTGCGTGTGTGCAGGAAGAGGGTGGGCGATCGGTGGAGCTGTGCGAAGATGCGGGGGATTGGTTCGCACTCGGCGTGTAGCGTCTGAGACGGGGTTTTCTTCTTTCTCTTCACCCATGGCGAGGGAGGGGCTGGGCGTTGGTTGAAAGAAAGAAAACAGACAAGCTCGGTTTTTTTGAACACCAGAAATCGCGCAGAAAATCCGCGGGATAATTATTAACAACCCTGCAACGCGCCAAAAGCTTCACCTATGTTTGCCAAAATGTCGTCGAGCGCGCCGCAGCCACAGGCGCCGTATGTCGACGCGGTTCTGCGAGGCGACGAAGCAGCGGTGCGTTCGTGGCTCGAGAGAGGCGGGGGAGCAAACACCACGCGCGAGAATGGCGAGGTAACCGGCGTTACCCTTCTGATGGACGCCGCCGGCCAGGGCCACGAGCGGGTGGCTGCCTTGCTGCTGCAGCACGGCGCTCAAATCAACCTGCAGAACAGCGACGGCGCCACCGCGATGATGCACGCTGCCATCAAAGGCCACGAACGGGTGGTCGACTTGCTGCTTCAACACGGCGCGGGTGCCGACCTGCAGAAGAGCGACGGCGGCACTACGCTGATGGAGGCCGCCCAGGAAGGCCACGAGCGGGTGGTCGACTTCTTGATTCAGCACGGCGCAGATGCCAACCTGCAGAGCGATGGCGGCACCGCGCTGATACTTGCCGCTGGAAACGGCCACGAGCGGGTGGTCGAGCTGCTGCTGCAGTGCGGCGCTGAGGTCGACCTGCAAAACAGCTACGGTGGCACCGCACTGATGGGCGCCGCCGTCAAAGGCCACCCCGCAATCGTGCTCCGCTTGCTTCAGGCGGGCGCGGACACAACGGCACGCGCTGCAGACGGCAGGTCCGCGCTGCAGATGGCCAGTGAGAAGGGCCAGTGCTTCTCCGATGAGATGGTCAAGCTGGCTATTGCCGACGCCAGTGCTTCTACGATGGACCACAAAAAGCGCGCGGACCACGCGAGGTGCGTGCGCGCTCTCAAAGACCACGCAGTGCCACCGCAGTGGCAAAAAGCGCTCGAGGCCAAGAGGCGGCGCGAGCAGCGCGAGCGGGAGGAGGCGGCGGCGGCGCGAAAGCGCGCGCAGGCGGCAAGCAGGCGGGAGGCAGAGCGAGCGGCGGACGAGGCGCGGCGAGCGGCGGACGCTGCGGCGCTGGAGGAGCAGAGGCGAGCGATTGCGGCGGAGGTGGAGGCGAAGCTGGCTGCAGAGCGCGCGGCAGCAGAGGAGAGGCTGCTGGCAAGGGAGGCGGAGAGGCGAGCAGCAGAGGAGGCGCAGCGAGAGGAGCAGCGGGCGACGGCGACGGCTCGCAACGCTGCTCAGGCAGAGGCGGAGCGGCGCGAGAAGGAGGCTGCTGACAAGAGGGCGGAGGAGGAGAAGGCGACGCGGCTGGCGAAGGCGGCCGAGAAGAAAGCGGCTAGAAAGGAGGGCAAGGCGAAGAACAAGGAGGCCAAGAAGGCGCCGTCCGCCTTCAAGCTCGAGGAGGAGCGGAGAGCGAAGGCTGCGGCAGAGCTTCGCGATCAGGAGGAGAGGGCGGCGCAGCTGGCTGCTGAGCAGGAGGCGGCGAGGCGAGCGGAGCGCGAGGCGGCAGAGCGAGCGGGTGCGGCGGAGCGGGCAGCGCTGTGCGAGGCTGCGGAGCTAGCAGAGGCGCTGCGCCGGTCAGAGGTGGATGCGGAGGAGGCGCTGGTGCGTCGGGTGTCGCGGTGCAAGGAGGCGGTGAGCAGCGAGCCGACCGTCGGTGGCGGGGACTTGCAGCGGCGTGTCGATCGGCTGGAGGCAAGCCTCGGCGCGGCGATCGAGGGTAGCCTCGAGGAGCGGGTCAGCGCCATCGAGCGCTTGATGGGGCCAGGAGCGGCAGAGGCGGCGGAGAAGCATCTGCCAGTCACCGAGCCGCTTGCTGCCGTCTCACTAGCGGACGCCGGCCTCGACACGGGGCGACCGGCTGCCCCAGAGTCCACCATGGGGGGCGAGACGTCGTGCATCATATGCTTCGAGCGGCCGAAGTCTCACCTCGCGGTGCCGTGCAGCCACTTGTGCGTGTGCGGTCCATGCTCTGGGCTGATGCCAGAGTGTCCTTACTGCCGCGAGCCAGTGATGATGTGGCTCGCCCCGCGCCCTGTATGATCAGCGGTGGAACCCATCCGATGGTGAAAAAGAATGGGGGCGGGCTCTCCCCCGGGCGGTGGAGACAAACCACACATCCCATCTGGGAATATCCTCCAGAGATCCCACACACTCGTCTCGTGGGAGGGGGGGGGGGGGGGGGGGTTTTCACGGACCAGTAATCGCAACTCGAAGAGACTGTAAGACGTCGCACTTCTCGCACTGAACCGACACAATAGCAATACGGGGACTATATCCAAGAACCCGTAGCGCTAGAGCCGCTCGTTCAAACCATCATGGGGTTCATGATCTCCTTGTTGGTCTCTTTTACCCGGGGGGGACGTGGTAAGCGGCGTAAGCCAAGGAGGCTGCCGGCTGGGGTTGGGCCGCAATAACCAGGGAGGCTGCGGCCCCCAAGGGGGGTGGCCCCCCCCCGCCGTTCCCGTAGGCCGTGGTTGCCGCAGGTTGGCCCCCCGGCCCCCGCCGCTGGGGGCCCCGGGGGGGGGGGGGGGGGG
>NW_005200170.1:605201-611288 GCF_000372725.1 Emiliania huxleyi CCMP1516 | reverse complement strand
GGGGGGGATAGTGGAAGCAGAGGCTGCTTACCTTGCCCTTCGAAAGATGGAATTCGACCTTCGACCCGCTTCTCCCGTACGCATGCCCATATGCACCCCGCCACACACACCAAGACCTGCAAACCCGTCGTTGCAAAATATATCTTCCCGCGCCCCACGCTGGATGCACGTGGCACCGCGCCGCGCGCACGTGACACGAGCAGCGTACTAAGCCCGTCTCACGCGTGCATCCAGGAATCCGGCTCGGCGTGAGACCTCTCACTCAGTCACCGCGCCCACTTGCGCCTCGATCTTCTTTGGTAGCAGCTGGTCCGACAAATCCTCACCGTGGCCTAGCTGGCCGGTGCCACCCTGGCCCCAGGCAAAGACAGCGTTTTCGGCAGTGAGAGCGAGGCTGTGGAATGCTCCAGTCGACACAGCGACGACGCGCCGGCCAGCAAAGGCCTCGACCTTCTTGGGCAGCAGCTGGCTTTGCGTGTCGCCGTGGCCCAACCGGCCTTGGTATCCGTAGCCCCAGCTCCAGACGGCGCCGTCGGCCGTGATGGCGAAGCTGTGGTCGCGTCCAGCCGACACAGCGACGACGCGCTGGCCAGCAAAGGCCTCGACCTTCTTGGGCAGCAGCTGGGTCTGCAGGTCGCCGTGGCCCAACCGGCCGTAGACTCCATTGCCCCAGCTCCAGATGGCGCCGTCGGCGGTGAGGGCGAGGCTATGCATGAGTCCAGCCGACACAGCGACGACGCGCTGGCCGACAAAGGCCTCGACCTTCTTCGGCAGCAGCTGCTCCTGCGTGTCGCCGTGGCCCAGCTTGCCACTTGCTCCACCGCCCCAGCTCCAGATGGCGCCGTCGGCGGTGACAGCGAGGCTGTGCGCGCCTCCAGCCGACACGGTGACGACGCGCTGGCCAGCCAAGGCCTCGACCTTCTTGGGCAGCAGCTGTGGCTGCGTGTCGCCGTGGCCCAGCTTGCCCCAGCCTCCAAAGCCCCAGCTCCACACAGCGCCGTCGGCGGTGACGGCGAGGCTGTGGTCGCCTCCAGCCGAGACAGCGACGACGCCACAAGCCCAGGCCTCGATCTTCTTTGGCTGCCACTGGTGCTGCTCATCGCCGTGGCCCAGCTGGCCAGAGCTGCTGCTGCCCCAGCTCCAGACCTCTCCGGTCACGGTGAGGGCGAGGCTGTGATCGGCTCCAGCCGACACACTCATGGCACGGAGAGAAGACGGGAGGCGGGTCGGCGTGTTGAGCCGCGTCACGCCCTCGCCGTGGCCCAGTAGCTCTTGCATGTAGGACGGCGTAGAGCCGCACGACGAGAGCCGCCCCTCGCCGTCGATGAAGACGCTGTGCGTATAGCCTGCCGCCGCCCTCGCCGGCGGGTTGGACTCGCATAGCAAGGCCGAGTAGCACAGCCACCGCACGGCGCAGCCCTCGCCCTCCGGCTGCGCCGACAGCTCGAAGCCGCGCTCTTGCGCCCACAAGCGGATGCCATCAGCCGCGAGCGAGGCGTGGAAGAGGAGCGAGACGGCCGCGACGCGAGCGATGTCGAGGGGGCATTCGCAGCGAGAGAGGATGTGCTCGAGGAGCGCCGTGGGGAGGTCGAGGAGGCGGGCGGGCGGCGGCGTGTCTGGCGAGGGGGCGCGGGTGGCGGCGGAGGCGAGGCGGCGCGAGCGGCGGCGCGACAAGGCAGACATGCGAGAAAAGAAACACGAGTGCCTCAAAGAAAAGGGAGAGTGGTGTGACTAAATGAAGGGAAAGAACAATAAAAACAAAAATTCTTCGGTGTTCATGACTTAATGATAAATGGATCTAAGTGTCTTGTCTTGTGGTTCTGTGTGTCACTCCTGTGACCGTCCCCGCCCGTCTTGCGTCCACCCATACTACCGCGCTGGTGTCCCTCCCAGTCGTTGGTCGGACAGTGTTTCGCCTTCCTAACTAACTAACTAAGAAACAATATGAGAAACTAATAGGGCTGTGAGTGGGTGGTGGTGATGGAAAATGGCGGCGGCGGCGGCTTCAACAACGGCGGGGGCCCGGCGCTCACGCCCCCCGGTCCTCCCCAGCCACTTCGCGATGCCATGCCGGAGTCGCACAGCCCGGAGCACTGATCGTGGGCGTCGGTGCCCTCGATCATGGCGAGCACATCGCTGATGTTGGAGATGCGCTCGGCGCAGCTGTTCGATAGTGCCGAACAGCTGTTCGAGTGCACGCGATAGTAAGAGCGCGCGGCGCCGGCCCGACTATCCGTGGGCATGGGCTCGAGCCCCATGAACCGCAGTAAGGGAGCGGCAGCCTTGGCGTCGCCGTCGCGCGCAAGGTCCTCATAGAAGACCCGCAAGTAGCGCGCCGGCCCAAGCACGGCGCCCCAGCACGTCATCTCGGCGTGGGACCGCTCGGTGGCGGTGACAAAGTTCCGGCTCACGTTCGGGGCGATCGCCACCGGCGTGGAGGAGGCAGCGATGCGCGCGGCCTCTTCCGAAGATTCGACCTGCGCAGTCTTCCGCAATCCAGCCGAGATCTCCGCCGTAGTTTGGAGCGAGGAGGTAAGACTCAAGATTGACGCGCGGCGGACGAGGTGGATCACGCCCGCGCCGGCTCGTCGCAGCCACGCGAGGATGCCCGGCCGCAGCTTCTCCGGCACCTGATCCCACATGAGCTTATACATCAGGTGCGTCCACGGCGGCGGCGCCGACGACGACGCCAGCGTTGCCCCCGATATCCTAACCCTCTACCCACTTCTACGGTGCGGCATCGCACCTCCGACACATAGATGCGCGGCGGGGGCGTCTCGCAAAAGGTTGGGTCTGTCTTGTCGGCCGTGGCGTCATACCTCCAGGTCGGGTCAGGGAGGCCGTGTTTGGGGTCAGCCCTGGTGGCGTTGCACGCTTTGTCGGCGGAGTTGCCGCTTTCGCAAAGCAGCACGAGGTTGGTGCCGGGGATGCGGGCGACGCTCTCGAGGTCGGTGCTGCGGTGGCGGGTCGGGGAAGGCGAGGTCTGTGAACTCGAGGTGCATCAGCCCGCCCTCCAGGCCGTCGGTGTTGTCGTCAGACTCTTTCTTGGGCAGCATGAACATGCTCACCTGCGACGAACAGTGCGGCAGGGGATCCCCTAGTCTAGGGTACCGAAACTCACCCCCCCCCCCTTGGCGCCTTGTGATTTTCGTGCCCAGGCAGGGCAACACCGCTCCACATAGGGGGAGCGGGGTTTTCCGCGGAGAGGCTGCTTTCGGCTCCCTAACGCGACGCTCGTCTTCGCTACTCCTGCTCCGAGCTGGACTTAGCGTGATTAACACCTGCTCTAACCTCTACATCTAGCCACCCATCGAGCTGTGGCTGCTGACTGAGACAGAACACGGCTCTGAGATGCGAGAGTGGCGTTGCGCGTTTTGCTTTTGGCCCTCAGCCTACACTGTGGGGTGTGCCCGAGCATGATGTATGTGCGCGTCTGTGTGTGTGTGTGTGGGACAGACGTTGTTGTCCTATGCGCGGGGCTTCCCGCGGGGACCGAGGACGTAACAGCAGCAGAAGAAAGCAGAAACGGGGTTAATCCGCCCAGCTGCAGCGGACCGACACTGCCTGCGAAGGACACTGTGTCTCTCGCCGACCAGGCACTCGACGACCAGAAAACTTTAGCCGACCTGAGGATGCTCGCCGACCAGACGGCGACGCTCTCGCCGACCGGCTCGCCGCCCCAGCCGGAGGCGCCGCCGAGGGAGGAGCCGCCGCCGGCCGACTTCATCTGCCCCATCACGACCGAGGTGATGAGCGACCCGGTGATGGCGACGGACGGCCATTCCTACGAGCGGAAGCAGATCGAGCGCTGGCTCGCGACCAAGTCGACGAGCCCGATGACGGGCGAGGCGCTCGAGCATAGCATCCTCACCCCAAACCACGCGCTGCGTGGGCGGATTCGAGAGTGGCAAGAGGCGCATCATTGAGCGCGGAGCATTTTTCGAAAACAAAAAATCCCAAGTGCTCTTCCTGTCAGGCATCGCGTGTGCGGTGCGTGTGGCGAGAGTGAGCAGCGAGCTCTGGGCCGGCGCGGGGGCCCCAGAGGGTGTGGCCATGCGGGGGGGAGATGGGGTTCCCATGGCCCGCCGCAGGCGCCGATTTGGAGCACTTGGAGTGCAGTTAGTAACCTCACATCCAGGGCCGGGGAGCTAAGAAGCGCACCCAGCGGGCCGGATGATCGGGATCGGGCTACGGGCTAGAGAGCCCTAGCCCTGGGGGGTGCGCGTTCGCGCAGGGAAAGGGCCGTAAAGTAAACACGGTTCTCCGAGGGTTAGTACCGCGCTCCAGGTTTCCCCTAGCAGCAGAACGCCCCCTCTACTCGGAGCTAGTAAACACCAGACAAGGACATGGTCCCTTGGCAGTGGGACGATCACGACCCCGTCATGCTGGAGGCTGATGACCGCTCGGCCCGTCGCGCACGCCCAGTCCCATTTGGCCGCCCTGGAGACTGCCTCCAGTTCCGACACCACGTCCGACTTCAGCGTGCGAGCCGGGTCAGTCGGTCCCCCCTGGTTCGTGCTCGCCTCGCTCCGGTTCCAGTACCCCTCGTGCAGGTCACCTAGCTGCTCAGCTTTTCGGATTTTTTGCCGATTTTTTACTTGTTTTCAGGACGTTCGCTGTGTGCCGGGCTACCTGTTCGGTGATTGGTGACCTGGTGACAGCTCGGGTGTGAGCGACACGGCGGAAATGGGTTCCGTCCGCGGACATCACCCCCCGAGCGAGTGAGTCAAACCCCAGCCAGTGGACTGACCCTCCATTTATGAAAAGAGAAATCTAACCCGGATCCTGCTGAACAAGCTCTTCTTGTAGCTCGATCGGTCACACCGCCATCGCCGTCGGGGAGAGGGGGGACGACACTGCTTCGGCAGCGTGCACCTCGATCCCGAGCCCAAATCACACACGATCCTGTACCGTGTTTGTTAAATTTTGGCGAACCGCGAACCGGTCGCGCCTCCGCGGATGCGGGGTTGATAGAGCAGGCTGGCTGCACCTCCTCATGAGGCTCATGTACCTCCACTTTTGGTGGCGGTTCACGCGCTGCTGATGGCGCTCGCCGGCGTTTGCGGCGCGGGGGTTGAGATTTTAAGAAAAAGAAAAACCGCCGCGTCGTGTGTGTATATGGTGGTCTGTCGACGCCCTCGCCGGAATTGCCGGTGGTGGTGGCGGAATCGTGAGTACGACGCGACGTCCATCCTCCCCTCGCGCCTCGCCGACGTCCGCTCTCGGCGCCCTCGCCAGCAGCGCTCGAGCGAGCCGCCGGCTGACGCCGTTCCCGCTGCCGCTCCAGCTCCCGCTGCCCCAGCTCCCGCCCCTGCTCCGGCTCCGCCGCCGTTGGCCACGCCCGCATTCCCCGAGCGTATGAACAAGCGGCCTCGCCGCGTCCGGCAGCCCAGCGGCGCCTCATTCGCGCCGGCGCCCGACGCCAGCTCCAACCGGAGGCATGGCGTGGTGAGGAGCGGTGGGCGGCTGGCGCCGGTGCACACGCTGCCGCTCACGCCTGCCGCAGACGAGCCGGGCCTTCGCTCCGCGTCCACGGTGCAGCCGCTGGCAGGCCTCGAGTACGGACCGACGCCCTTCAGCTGCCCAGTCGACACGCTGCTCACGGTCCGCCCTTGCGCCATCGCAGCGAGATACGGCCGAGATTGCGGCAGAGATGCGAGATCAACCTCCGCCGCCTGCTCTGCTTGCCCGCTCTCCCCGGCCTACTCCGACGCCCTCGCCAGCGCCGCCCTGCAGGTGCTGCGCCATGCGCTGACGAGGGAGGAGAGGCGGCAGCTGCGCCGCTGCGCCAGCCAGCCTGGCGGCGCCGGCAGAGGCGCCCGCTTCCCCCGCCGCCTCTCTCGCGCCCTCTCCTCCTTCGCCACTCCTTCACCGCCACTCCCCTCACCGCCTCCCCCGCAGCGAAGGTTCTCCCAGGCCCCCCAGCAATAAATGGAATTGTTTGCTCGTACTGTATGCAAGACGGTCCGCAGGCTGCGGGTTGTAGGGCGAGCACATAGCCACGGCATTGCCTTTGGCGATCTCTTGTGTGTGACAGACTGTTCTTGGATGACCGACGCCAGTCATCTTCCTGGTCAGCCGGGTCTT
>NW_005200170.1:603967-605022 GCF_000372725.1 Emiliania huxleyi CCMP1516 | reverse complement strand
CGCCCCCCTTCCCCCCTCCCTTTGTGACCCTCCCCCCCCCCCTTTTGGGCCTTTTTGGACCGGGTATTGGAAGGGAGAGGGGGAGGTTTTTCGGGCTTTCTCCCCCCTTGGGGTCCCCCCCCCCCCCTTTCCTTCCCTCGTCGGCCTCCCTCCCTCCCCCACCCCCCTCCCTGCCTGGCCTCTCCCCCCCTCCACCCACCTCCTCCACCCCCCTCCCACGCCTGCACCTCCCTGGCCCCCCCTCACTTGCGCCGACTGATGGGCCACTGCATCTCCCTCTCTCCCCCCATTTCTCCCCATCCCCCCCCCCCACATCTCATCAGGTGCGCCGGCTGATGGGCCACTGCTTCGGCCTCTCTCTCCCGCGTGGCTCGTCGTCCGCCCACCGTGACGGCCCCTGCCCTCAGCCTTCTCGGAGCCGCCCTCCAGGCCTCGCTGAGCAGTTCTTCGAGCACCTCCTCCCCGCGTCCCTACCCTCGAGCCCCTTCCACCTCACCACCCGCCCCGCGTGGGCGTGCACCGCCTGCGGGTACACCGTCGCCTCGCCGCGCCGCGTCCTCCACCTGCCGCTCCTCCTCTCCTCCGACGACGTCGGCGAGCAGACGGGAGAGAGGGGGAGAGATGGGGAGAGATGGGGAGATCGCGCCCCTCTCCTCCGACGATGTCGGCGAGCTGCTCGCCGCACGAGTCACCTATTCATCACTGAGTAAGGACACTGAGTAAGGACGGAGCTGAGGATTAGCTGAGGATTGACTAGGCGAGCTGCTCGCCGCCGGGGTGACGCCCGAGGCGCGCCACGCCGCCACACCTCCACGCCACCACCCCTGCCACCGCCACCACCACCACCACCACCTCCACCACCTCCACCACCACCGCCACCACACCACCACCACCCACCGCCACCACCACTCCACGCCGCCACCACCTCCGCCACGCCGCACCGGTGATCTTCGCCTCACTCACAGCATCGTTCGCGACGTCTCCTCCTCCATCACACGCCACGTTAGCTCGCCGAGAGACGGGAGGCGCGGCACCACCTCCGCCGCCTCCATCGC
>NW_005200170.1:596737-603142 GCF_000372725.1 Emiliania huxleyi CCMP1516 | reverse complement strand
CGCCCTCGCCGGAATTGCCGGTGGTGGTGGCGGAATCGTGAGTACGACGCGACGTCCATCCTCCCCTCGCGCCTCGCCGACGTCCGCTCTCGGCGCCCTCGCCAGCAGCGCTCGAGCGAGCCGCCGGCTGACGCCGTTCCCGCTGCCGCTCCAGCTCCCGCTGCCCCAGCTCCCGCCCCTGCTCCGGCTCCGCCGCCGTTGGCCACGCCCGCATTCCCCGAGCGCATGAACAAGCGGCCTCGCCGCGTCCGGCAGCCCAGCGGCGCCTCATTCGCGCCGGCGCCCGACGCCAGCTCCAACCGGAGGCATGGCGTGGTGAGGAGCGGTGGGCGGCTGGCGCCGGTGCACACGCTGCCGCTCACGCCTGCCGCAGACGAGCCGGCCTTTCGCTCCGCGTCCACGGTGCAGCCGCTGGCAGGCCTCGAGTACGGACCGACGCCCTTCAGCTGCCCAGTCGACACGCTGCTCACGGTCCGCCCTTGCGCCATCGCAGCGAGATACGGCCGAGATTGCGGCAGAGATGCGAGATCAACCTGCGCCGCCTGCTCTGCTTGCCCGCTCTCCCCGGCCTACTCCCCCGCCCCGGGCCTCAGGCGTACGCCGTCGCCGCTGTCGTGTACAACGACGGCGCGCACTGGTGGGCCGACCTGCTCAGCCGCAGGCACTTCACCAAGCGGTCGCGCAGCACGGGCTCCTACCGGTACGATGGGCTCGAGAGCGGCGGCCAGCTGCGCTACGCCGGCCGCGGACCCTCGCCCACCCTCACCTCGGAGCCACGGCACGTGTCCTTGGTCTGGTACCGTGCCGTGCCCGACGAGTGATGAGCGCCGCAGGCGGCAGCGCTCCGGCCTCCGCCCTCGGTCGGGCGGTTCAAGCTCTCTCGGAGGGACCGACTCTCGCAAACGTGAGTCAAACTCATATCCGAAGACACGAGTATTAACACACGCGTAATTTGCTTCTTTTGGTTTTTGCACGGTGTGTTACACACGGAAATTTTGGTGAGACGCTCTCTATGTCTCACGCGTCACACGGGGGTGTTTCGTCCCTCGTCCCTCGAGCTGTCTCACTTGCATGTTTGCTGCAAGATTTTTTCCGTCTCTCTGCGTCTCTCTGCTGTCACAGTGCTGAGTGTCAGTGTCGCAGGTGCTGAGCCACAATGAGACGTGGCGCAGGGCGGGGTTTGAGACGCCACAAGCCGCTGCTTGATTGAGTGCAGTCGTCTCTCAGGTCCGTTAGAGACCATGCTGAGCCAACCTAAGACGTAATTGTGAGACAGTGGCGATCAAAACTCAGCTGTGTCTGAGGTGCGGCCTGGCGGGTCTCGGTGAGTGTAGACGAATCCCAAGCACAATCGCGCTCTCTGGCTTAAACGGTTGCTCTTGCGCAGAGGGAAGGCGTCCTGGGGGATGCAAAGCCGGTGGTGAGCGGTGGTGACTACGGTGGCCGCGGCGTGGGTGACGGTGGTGGCGCGTGGGTGGCGATGGCGCGAGAGAGAGTCGCCGGGCCGCCATCCTCGCCGCTGCCACACTAGCCGTCGCCACCCCCGCGCCGCCGCCCTCGCCGCCGCCGTCACCACCGCCTTGCTTGCCCCCGTCGCCCTCGCCGACTAATTGATTGCCACCCACGCCACGCCACCCGCCGCATGGTTTTTCTCTAAAGCCCTCAATACAACTACCACGAAGGGAACGGCAAAACGATGAAAATGCGATGAGTTCATGAGTGTTGACACCAAGTTGCTCCTCGGTATCGTGCTGGCCGCGCTTGTCCTCGAGGTACCGAATAGACTGTCTGCCTCACCGCCGCCTTGCGTCACGACACCGTTCATTCACTCTGGCCGCCCAGGCCGCCGCGGACCGGTCAGCGCCGCTCCCTGACCGACGAACGCGCACAGCGGATCCGGCATCTGGCCCACCACCTCCCTCGCCCCGCGGTGGCCAGACCCTCTTCCACCCCTTTGCAATCGCGCTTGTTACGCCTGATCGCATCATCGATTCATTATCTTACGTCCGTCCCGCCGCGCGGCCTGACTCCTCATCACCTCAATGTCAACATACGTAGATAGGAAGGCGAAACACAGTCCGACCAATGACTGGGACACCAGCGCGGTATGGGTGGACGCAAGACGGGCGGTGACGGTCACACAGCCATTCTGGCGCCTGTCCCTGTGTAGGTGAGTGGCACCTCCTGCGACGGCCATTGCCCCGGAAAGACGCAGCTTTGGTCAAAAAAGTGCAGCTGGGACGGCTGCTCCGGCTGCTCCGAGTGCCTTGCCTCTCCGCCGCCCGCTGGGGCAGGCACCTGTGCAAAATTCTGCCCCGGCAAGCCGCAGCCGTGGCCAAACAAGTGCGCTTGGGACGGGTGTAGCGGCTGCGCCGAGTGCTCGGCTGGGGCTTCTGGCCTCTGCCTGGACCGCGGTGAGTGCGAGGGCTTTTGCACCTCCAAGACGCAGGTATGGGCAGGAGACGGTAAGTGCACCTGGAGCGGCTGCGGTGGATGCGCGCCGTGCTGCCCGGGCTACGTCCCCGTGTCAGCGCCCTCGCCCTCGCCCTCGCCGCGACCGCCGGCCACGTGCAAGGGGCACTGCGAAAGCAGGACCAATCCCTGGGACGAGCTTTGCTCCTGGACCGGCTGCGGCGCCTGCGCCGAATGTCCGTCGCCGCCGTCCCCTCCTACTCGCCCACCGATCGTGGACGACTCGTACAATCCAACCAGGCCGGCTACGCGCCAGCTCGGCCCATGCCTCCAGGCGGCGGCGCTGGACGCTAACTTCCCGGGCGGGTCGCGCTGGAGCTCAGACCGTTCGGCGCGCAACGCGCGGTTCGAGCCGTCGCCCGCGGCGGTCGTCTTCGCCACCTCGAGCGCGCATGTGCTCGCCGCAGTCACGTGTGCCAAATCGGCCGGCGTGGCCGTCTGCGGCCGTTCGCTCGGCAGGCACACGTGCGAACCGTACTGCGGCGGAGGCCTCATCGTCGACGTCAGCGCGATGCGGCAAATGTCGGTGTCGCCAGCGACCAAGACTGCTGCGATCGGGGCGGGCGCCACACTCGGGCAGGTGTATGTGCACCTGGACGGCTACGAGCTCGCACTGCCCGGCGGCACGTGCGGCACGGTGGGGATCGCGGGGCTCGTCCTCGGCGGCGGCAAGGGGCGGATGACGCGGCTGCACGGGCTGACTTCCGACCTGCTGTTGGCAGTCGAGCTCGTCACGCCCTCTGGCGAGCGAGTCACGGCAAACGCCTCGCACCACGCCGACCTCTTCTGGTTGGCGCGCGGCGGCGGCGGCGGCCAGTTCCCAGGCGTGGCGACCGCGTTCCACTTTCGGCTGGTCGATCGGCCGTCGTTCGTGACGTCGTTCACGTACCGGTATGCCGTGAGCGCCGCGGTGTTCGCGCACTGGCAGTCGCACCTGCTCGAGCACAGTGAGCGACGACTGCACGTACGGCTGCAGTACGACCAGTGGAACGGACTGAGCTTCTACGGCACCGCGTTCGAGATGGGGCGCACGGAGGTGGAGGCGCTGATGGCGCCGACGCGCGCGGCGCTCGGTTGGGGCAACGCGTCGTACACGACGCGCTCATGGCTGCAGGACCTGATGGCCAACACGGGCGTCAACTCGGCAGCGCAGCTCACGTCGGGCAGCCACGGCTGGGGCTCCGAGTGGAGCGTGGCCGAGAAGAAGCGCAGCCTCGTCTTCACGCCGCTCGACGCCTTCGGCCTCGCCAAGCTCACGAGCGAGGTCAGCGGTGCGCCTTCGACGGGGTTCTATTTGCAACTTGACCCCACAAGCGGCGCCGTCTGCGACCTGCAGCCCGGTGCGACAGCGTACGCGTGGCGCGAAAAGTCGGCGGACGGGCGATGCGAGCACATCACGATGGGAATCACCAACAGGTGGTCGGGCAGGGGCGGTAACACGCGCATGGAGGCCCACTCGCGCCGATTCCACGCGGCGCTCGCAGCGCACGCCGGCGTGCGTGCATACGTCAACTACATCGACCTCGACCACGCAACCAACGCCGGCGCCAGCGGCCCGCTGGGCAACGCTTACTTTGGCGCGGCGAACGCGCAGCGCATCGCCGATGTGATCGCGAGGTACGACGACACTGGCACCTTTCGGGCGGCGGATGCGATCTCGCTTCCCCCCGCCGTGCTCTTGCCCGCGCCACCCGCCTCGCCAGCTCCACCGCGTCCGCCACCACCGCCGCCACTGGGGCGCGCCCGGTCCTCGACGGAGCCGCGCGCCCCGAGCGACCCAGGCGGCGAGTGGTCGTCCTGAACCTCCTTCACGTAGTTGCCCGTGGACTGGTTAGCGCCCGCCCGCCCCCCGCCGTCGCCTGCAATGCAGAGGGAAGGGAGGAGGTATTTCCCCTGAGGCTCTCAGAGAGGCTGAAACAGGAAAGGCACAACAAATAAAATAAAACGGACACGCACCCCAAGCCGCGAAGGGTGGGAGAAGGACAGGGTCGCGGCCCCCCTGCACGAGCAGGATTTTGTGAGCTGATGGTCGCCGCCCGCGCTCGCCGTTGTGCTCCAATTGCTGCGGGCGGGCGCGCGGATTTGAAGTTATGGTCAGACGCTCCGTCAGAGCGTGCCTCGGACGGGCTGGTGAGCCCGTTGTGTGCGCGTCGTGCGTCCCGGCGTCCCCGCCGATTCGCTCTCCCAGGCTCCCAACGGTTGGAAGTCCACAGGCGGTGCCGCAGTCCACATCGTGGTCGCTGCCCCCCACCCTGGAAGGTCATCATGTTCGAGCGTTCCCTTGAGATCTGACTCGAGCCGGTCCAGGATGTCAAACCCGCGCCGGTTAGTTTTGCATTCCGCCCCGACGTCTCCCGTCGTTGCGCGCTCCCCAGGCTTCCCCCTCAGGGAAGTCTTCAAGCGGAGGCTCGGCCCCTGACGTGGCCGCTGCTCTCCCCTCTGGAGGATCACTCGCCCTCCTCGAACCCAGCTCGTGCGAGTTCGCTGTATAGGTGTGGTTTTGCTCATACTCGTACTCGACGGACCCACGCGACACTCGCGCGGGCCGGCTGCAGGACTCTCCCACAACCACGCTGCACCCAGACCGCGCCTGTGTCGAGTCCGAGCCTGACTGTTCATCACACCTCAGATGGGGGCAGCCCGGCGTACTGGTGCGGGTCGCCCTTTGCTGCGTTACGCACTTTTACAAGTGGAAAATACCCTGCGACCGCCTGGGTATCGTGCCGATTTCCTCACTTTTGCCTCAGATTTTGCCCCAGAACAGCTCTCAGACTCAGGGAAACTCGAACTCGCGAGTTTCCAGAATGGAGCACCAAACACCCTGGAAATTTCCGGAAACGCAAAGTGCTGGGGACCCCCTGTTTTCCTTTTTGTTTGCCGGAAAAGCTTGTGCAGGCCAACAATCCGGGAGGGACGCAGGGACGTCCGAGGTCGCCATGCGCGACTTCGACCTCGGTTTTTGGATCCGAAAGATGTTTTGGAATGCTCTCAATGGCCCCGTTGCGGCCGTGCATGCCCACGTGGCCGCACTAAGAAGCGCAGCGGAGTATTTTTCTTCGACGCTGAACGCGGACAGAGACAGTGAGGGCGCGATAGCAAGGCCAGGATGACGAGCGTGGAGGCCGTGACGAGCGCGCTCGAGAAGCTCGGCATCAAGCCGAGCGCCATGGTGGAGCACGACGCGGCGATGACGGTGCGCGTCATGCGCTGTCGCGCTCCTGCATCGCGATACGACACACCATGTATTTCTCCTCCGCACCCTCCGCACAAAGCCTGAGGCGGTGGCCTGCCGCCCGCGTTCAGGTCGAGGCCGGGCTGCAGGCAATCGAGGGCAAGTGCCCGGGCGTCTTTGTCAAGAACCTCGTCGTGCGCGACAAGAAGGCGGGTCTCTTCCTCCTCTCCGTCCGGCACGACGCAAAGGTTGACATGAAGGCGCTGCCGCAGCTGCTCGGCGTCTCGGGCGGCAACTTCCGCATGGCCGACTCGGCTCTGATGACCGAAAAGCTTGGCGTCGCCCAGGCAGTCGCACTCGCCAACCCGCACCCGCGCCTCCCATCACGGCCGCCACCGCCCACCGCCGCAGCCCTGTCCCGGCTGCCGCCACGGCCGCCGCCATCGCCGACACGAATCGACCCGTCCGCCCGTCGGGTGTCACGGTGTGACGCCCGCTGCCTCTTCGCCCCCAGGGCTCCGTCACGCCGCTCGCCGTGATGAACGACACCGAGGGCGAGCTGCTTCTCCCCTCTCCCTCCCCTCTCCCTCCCCTCTCCCTCTCTTGCCCTCTCCCTCCCTCTCCCTCCCCCTTCCTTCCCTTTTTCCTCCCCTTTTCTGGCCCTTTTCCTTCCTTTTCCCTTCCCCTTCCCTTTCCCTTTTTCCTTCCCCTTTTTCGGGGCCTTTTCCCTTCCTTTTTCTTCCCCCCTTCCCTTTTTTCTT
>NW_005200170.1:570384-596346 GCF_000372725.1 Emiliania huxleyi CCMP1516 | reverse complement strand
CTCCCTCCCCTCTCCCTCCCCCTACCTCTGCCTGCATACCTCTGCCGCCCTCTCCCTACCCTCTCCTGCCCTCTCCTGCCCTCTCCTGCCTCGACCCTGCCTCGACCCTGCCTCCTCCCTGCCTCTCCCTCCGACGGCCGCCCCCTCGCCTCGCCGCAGGAGCCGTCAGGCTCGTCCTCGACAAGACGCCATGCTGTCTCTTCACACCTTGCAGCTGTGAACAGGAGCCGTCAGGCTCGTCCTCGACAGGACGCTCGTCGCCGACGGCGCCACCGTCGCGCTGCACCCGTGCACAAACACGCGCACCTGCTCCATCTCTGGTGCATCCACCCTCCCCACCACCCCGCCCTCTCGCTCCCCTCGCCGCCCTCCCGCTCCCTTCCCGCCCCTCCCGCCCCGCCCCTCCCCTCCCTCCCCTCCCGCGCCGCTCCCGCCCCTCCCTCAGCCTCGCCGCGCGCGGCCGGCGCGGTGCTCCTCCCCTACCCCACGGTACCCGAACCCACCCTCCCCTACCCCACGGTACCCGAACCCACCACGGCAGGCGCCGAGCTCCTCGCCTTCGTCAACAGCCACGGGCACGAGCCCCTCCTCGCCGACTTCGCGGCGGCGGCCGCCGGCAACGGCAACGGCGGCGGCGGCGGCGGCGGCGGCGCGGCCAAGCCAAAGGAGGGCGGCAAGCCGAAGGAGGGCGGCAAGGCGAAGGCTGCGGGCGGCGGCGGGCCGACAAAGGGTGCGGGGAAGAAGGAGAACGCCAGCGAGAAGGGCATCGAGTACACCAAGGCGGGCAACCTGCCAAAGTGGTACGAGCAGGCGATCTCCCCATATCTCCCCAGATCTCCCCATATCTCCCAAAGTGGTACGAGCAGGCGATCTCCCCATATCTCCCCAGATCTCCCCAGATCTCCCAAAGTGGTACGAGCAGGCGATCGTCGAGAGAGAGCGAGAGGAGCCGAGAGGTACGCGTGTGAGAGACGAGGCAGGCGAAGGGAGGCAAGTCCCGCCGCAGGTCATCGTCATATCTCCCCATATCTCCCCCCATCTCCCCATATCTCCCGCCGCAGGTCATCGTCAAGAGCGAGATGATCGAGTTCTACGACATCTCGGGCTGCTACATCCTGCGCCCCTGGTCCTTCTCGATCTGGGAGGCGCGCGGAGAGAGAGGGGGGGGGGGGGGGGGGGGAGAGAGAAAATGGAGGGAGGGATAGACATAATAGAGAGAGAGAGATAGGAGAGGAGAGAGAGGGAGGGAGAGAGAGAGAGAGCGAGCGTGCCGGAGAGGGGAGGGCAACCAGGGGGAGGCAGGAGGGGGAGGCAGGAGGGGGAGGCAGGAGGGGGAAGCGGGGTGGCGCTTAGCACCGCGCTGCTCGTGACCGCTGACAGCACGCCTCCCGCGCGTGAGCTGCTCCGCCTCCTGTCCCGCGCCGGCAGGCGATCAAGACCCTTCCTAGACCCTTCCTAGACCCTTCCTAGACCCTTCCTGGACCCTTCCTAGACCCTTCCTAGACCCTCCCTAGAGCCTTCCTAAAACCTTCCTGGACCCTTTCTAAAACCTTTCTCCCGTTTCGCGCCGGCAGGGGAACAAAAAATTTTTGGACCCCAAAATTAAAAAAAACGGGGTCCCCCAATTGTAATTTCCCAATTTCGTGTCCGAGGCCAAGCTGCAGGCGCGGAGCGGCTGGGGTGGGGGGGGGGTGGATTGGGTGTGTGGGTGTGGGTGTGGGTGTGTAAGGGGGGGGGGGGGGGGGGCCCCAGGCCCAAAAAGACCATATTTCCCCCCATTTCCCCACATCTCCCCAAAATCTCCCCAAAACCCCCCCAAATTTCCCCACATTTCCCCACATTTCCCCACATTTCCCCACATTTCCCCCCATTTCCCCATATCTCCCCCTATCTCCCCCCATCTCCCCCCATCTCCCCCTATCTCCCCGCACCCTCGGCGGCACGCTTTCGGCTGCATTCGACGGGGCGGTCCATTGGCATCCGCTCCAGCCACGGTCACCGCAACCCTCGTGATGAACCCTCGTGAGGAGGCTGCGAGTCTCGGACGTTGCCAGAAGGAGCACGCCCCCGCTCACGCCTCCGCGCCCGCCGCCCGCCCGCCCGCCCGCCCGCCCGCCCGCCCGCCCGCCCGCCCGCCCGCCCGCCCGCCCGCCCGCCCGCCCGCCCCGCTGCATAGGCTCGCGCGCGGCTGAGGCGGCCTCCCCCCTCCTCCCGCCGCAGGAGCTCAAGGGCGTCCCGCTGCGGCTCGAGCTCGGCCCGAAGGACATGGCCAAGCAGCAGATCCGGGTAGTGCGGCGTGACACAAACGACAAGGAGGACGTGCCGCTGTCCATCCTGCCGCAGAAGGCGGCGCTGCTGCTCGTGCAAATGCGCGCCGCTCGCACGCCTCCCCCGGGGCGGCTTGTGTGCAAATGTGGACGCCTCACGCCGCCGAGCGTGCGGCGCTCGTAGGCAGCACGAGATGCTTGCGCGCGCGCGGCAGACGCGCGACAGCTACGTGGCGCAGGCGCTGACGTGGGAGGATTTCATGGCGAAGATTGGCGCCGGCAACCTCGTCCTCACCCCCTACTGCAACGAGAAGGCCGCCGGGGTCGGCGCCCCGCCTCGGCCCCGGGGCTGGCGAGATGATGGCTTGCCCGGCTGCGGAATAGGAGTTTGAGGAGCTCGTCAAGAAGCGCTCCAAGGAGGAGGCGCTCGCGGCGGCGGGCGAGGAGGCGGAGGACGACCGCGCCGCCATCTCGCTCGCCGTCAAGACGCTCTGCATCCCGTACGAGGCGCCGCCGCTGCCCGACGGCACGCCGTGCTTCATCTCGGGCAAGCCCGCCGTCTGCTGGACGCTGTGGGGGCGTTCGTACTGAGCGAGGCACGCCCGTCCCCGCATGGACGTGAGCTTCGCGAGCTTTTCCTCTTGGGTCTTCACGCTCCATGACCACCGGGGCCACGGTCAGTGCTGGGCCTTCGAAGACCGTCCGTCCTCCTATCCCTCCTCCCTTTGTTTCTTTTCTTTGGGGAAGACCGGAAGTTAAAATTCTTTTTTGTGTTTCGTTCCGGTGCCCGTCATCGCCCGTCGATCGCTCCTTGACACATATGCGCATGATCACCGGTGCCGACGGCAAGGTGCGCCGAAGCCCGCCGCCGCCACCCCAAGCCGTCGCAAAGGGAGGAGGGATAACTTGGTGGAGGGATAGGAGGACGGACGGCGGCAGGGGGGCCAAGCTGCCGACGCACCCCAAGCCGTCGCACAATTTCCTGGCCACTCGCCGTGCGGAGGCCGCTGCGGCGGCGGCAGCGGCGCAGCGTGGACCAGACACGGGAGGAACGGGCATCGCACTCAGCGGTGGCGGCAACCGTGCCTACACGTGCTCCTTTGGGGTGCTGCGCGGTCTCGCGGTCAAGGGAGCGCTGGACAACCCACCGGAAAAGCAGTGGATGTCGGGCGCGAGCGGCGGCGGCTGGGCCACGGCCACGTACTCCTTCAACCAGACGGTGCCTCGCGATGTGCTGCTCGACGTGGGCCGCGCTGCGCTTTCACCGTCGGAGCTCACCGTTGAGGCCTGCAGCACAGTTGAGCCCCGCAGCATGGGCCAACCGGTGTCCACCAAGCCCATGACGTACTGCTCGATCCTGCTCTCCTTTCCCTTGTCGTGCATCGCATCCTCCCTCGCGCTACAACCCTTCGGCGCGATCTCGTGGATCCGCAACGTCTGGCGGGTCTACCTCGCGCCCTTTGGCGTGCCGCAGGGAAAGCTGTTTGCCGCTTCGGCTGCCGAGGTGGACGCCAAAGGCGGCCGCCGGGACGACTACCTCTTTCCGGCCAAGTACTGCGCCTCGACCCCGCTGATTGGCATCACAATGTACGGCCCATCGGTGGCGCAGTTGGGCCCAATTCCCGCGTGCACCCTGCCTGGGTGCATTGGGATGAGCCTCGCCAAGGACTTTGTCAGGAACATCAACGCCGCCGACGTGGCAGCCGCCACGATAGACGGCCCGTCACCCGAGGAGGCGCGCGCGAAGCACGATAATTGCGCTCCCGTGCAGTACGTGGTGTCGCCGAGCGAGGTGTCGACCGGCTACTCAGGCCCCCCGGCCGAGGTCAGCGGCTTGGCTTGCATGAGCGAGACTCTCGACATTGGCCACGTGCCAGGTGTGCCTCCGTCCGAATGGAGCCAGGGTTTTGGCAAGGCTAACTCGCTGGAGTTTTACATCGGCGCGGGCAGCATGATGGAGGCCGCCTACCTCAGCTCGAAGCGAATCTCGCCCAAGGGGAGGATCGAGAACGCTGTCCTCGAGGCCCTTTTGCCCACCGCGCGCTTTGAGACCAACGTGGGCGTGTGGAACACGCTCAAGCTCGGTGACGGCGGAAACCTCGACAACACGGCCTCGCTCACACTGCTGCGGCGCCAGTGCAAGGAGGTTCTCGTCCTGATGAGCTCCGGCACCCCCTTCTGCTCCAAGTGCAGCAACGAGGAGAGCCAACCGCGCTCCTCACACCGCCACTTCGCCTCGCCAACCCACCTCGCCGCGCCGGCGCCCTCGTCGCTGGAGGGCTCGACCCTCACACGCCAACTCGTCCGATAGGAGCACGAAGACAACACGAAGCAGAAGCGGCCGCCACCGAGCAAGATGACGCAGAACGAGTACGACGCGGCGGCGCTCTCGCCGGACCTGTCGAGCTTGTTCGGCGTCCCTCTCATCGCCGCCGACGGCTCGTGGAACTACACGTACCCCGGATTCAACTACCAGACCAACCGGGTCTTTGCGATTGAGCGCTACCACGAGCTGTGCGAGAAGTTCGAGGCGGCGCTGGCGTCCGGCGCCCCGCTCGTCGCGCGGCTCGAGAACGTGGAGGTGCGCTCGCCGACATCCCTACCTCACTCCCCAATATCTCCCGTTTGCGCTCCGACCCCATGCAACACTCTCCTCCTCCCTCTCCCGTCCACCGCTGTCGCTTCTACTCACCCACGCACCACCTCGCCGGCCAGGTGCACGCCAACACCTTCCACGGGGTCGTGCCGTACACGTGCAACTACACCGTCATTTGGAACCAAGCGCCTCGCCAGTGGCTGGAGAAGGTGCCGCCGGCGACCCTCGAGGCCGTGCTCAACGGCGAGGTGGACAGCGTCAACACGCCGGGTAACTTTCCCACCTTTGCGACGCTTGGGCAGAACAAGGGCCTGATGGAGTTCACGCCGCTGCAGACAAATCTGCTCGCCGACATGATGGCCTGGATCGTCGACGCGGAGTGGGACAAGCTGAGGCCTTGCTTCTCTTGAAGCGCGCTAGGAGGTTGCGCTTGCCGATAGTACAGCCCTTGAGTCTCTCTCTCACGACACTAGCTAGGCACGGGACTGGCGCGCACTGGCACTAACACAAACAAAAGAATTTTACAACAAAAGAATGGGGCAGAGAGGCCGAGGGATTCGCGGAACGACGACAGACAAACGCGAAGGCGAAGAGGAAACCGAATTCCCCAAAGAAAGCCGCTCGGTCCGTGGACCGTGCGCCCCAAACGGACATCGGGAAAAGGAATTTTAGGGAAAAAGGCGGTCGCACAGCACGATTCACGCGACAGGCAAGGCGCGGGCGACGGCTTCCTCAGAAGCCGTCGCCCCCACCACAGGAGCAGTCAAACCACTCCAACCCCAGGTAGGTAGGTAGAAAGGTGAAGAACAGCCAGGCTCGGACTGGACACGAACTCCTCATCAGAAAAAAAGAAATAAGTGCCAATGCGGGAAGGCGGCTCGCCGGCAGCGGCTCGCACTCCTACATTGCACATCACTCACATCAAGGGTGTCTCACATCAAGCCGCAAGGCACATCATCACATCAAGGGTGTGCGGCGCACGGTGAGTGCTGAGCGGGAATGATCACTGCTCTTGTGCTCGCCATCGGCTTCGCCGTTCCGCCGCCTCCCTCGCCGCCTCCGCCCTCGCCTCCACCGCCGTCGCCGCCTCCGTCCTCGCCGCCTCCGCCCTCGCTTCCGCCCTCACCGGAACCGGCACGTCAGCTGCTGGCCACCGCGCTCGAGGGTCAAGGTTCCACCCTCGTCGACCTCAAGGCCGCCCTGCTCGATTCCTTCGCCGATGCCGCGCCTGAAGCAAACATCACTGCAGACCAGATTGCCGTCGAGGACCTTGGTTGGTCCAGCGACACCAAGTTGAAGGTGACCATCGTGCCGACAGCACAGCGTGATGAGGTCCTCCGGATCGTGATGGACAACAGCAGCATCGTCACGGACCTTGGTTTCCTGCTCAACAAGTGGAACAAATTTCGCAACGCCGAGGGCCGCCCTAGCTTGTTCCTGTTGCTAGGGCGGAAACCGTGGAAGTTCGGTGGGTCGCCGTACTCCCGGCAGCCCAGCTGGCTCGTGCCAGTCGCTGTGTTTATGCCTTCCAGTATGCTCCTACTCGCCTTCAGTGCGTATGTCTGCCGCCGGGCCGGGGCCGACGACCGCGCCGAGAGGAGCAGGCTTGCCGAAAAACCGGTGGAGGACAATCGCGACCTCCGCCCGGATCTCCTGCGATCGATGACGACTCGATCGCTCCGTCGAGCCTCCAGCATGGATCCACCGTCGGAGTATGGAGAGCCTAGCATACGTCAAGAGCAGGGCTTGGTACCTGTGACGGACCTGTGACGGACCTGTGACGGACCTGTGGCGGACCACAGTGTCGGTGACAGAGTTGCGTTTTTCAATGTATTGTCACGAGCGTCCCCAGCCTGCAAAGGGAAAATATACGGGACGCAAGAGGAGCACTGCACCGCAAACTGGAAGAGGTCTCTCTCAAATAAACAAAATATCGCGCCCCACCACCTTGTGTGTGGAGAAGTTTACCTTAGGAATAATACATATCTTACCTTAGGACGCTACCATATGGCTCCCCCGGAGTCGAGCCGCAGCGGAGGTCCCAGCTCACTTCATCTGGATGATTTCCCGGTGTTGTGGAGATGGAGTGCACAGCGGCCAGCGCGCAGCGGCAGCAGCGGTGGCAAAGGTTGTGGCGGCAGTGGAGCCACGTCGGGCATGAAGGGCGGGATAGGCGGCGGATCCGGTTCCGGAAAAGGCGGCAGTGGAGGAGACCGCGGTGGCGTCGGCGGTGGAGGCGATGGCGAGAACATGGATGGTTTTGCTCTTTGCCGCAAATACCGCGGACACAGCATTGGTGCAGGGGGGTCGAAACTTACGTGTTCGAATGAGTCATTCCTGAACCCTCCTGGAGACCTAGCATACGTCAAGAGCAGAGCTTGTTACCTGTGACGGAGCGGTGAGAATTTACTTTTTTCTACGCGCGTCCCCAAATGAGGAACAACTGTATACTCTCAGCCGTTACAGACTATGGTGAGCTTCGCCCCGCTCGCCACCCGCACCAGCCCCCGTCGCAGTGCAGCGCAGCTCCACCCCGGCAAGGAGCCTGCCGGCAGCCTGTCCCCGAGCACGACGCGTGCTCTGCCCGCAGGAGCTAACGGAGGAGGAGCAGGCGGTGCAAAACTCGCTGCTGCAGCGCGAGCGGTCTAGGCGAGAGGATGCAGAGATGTCCAAGGCGGCGGCTGCGCCGTCAGACTCGTCGGGACCCGCTTCGCCAGTCAAAGCAGCCGGCCAAACCTCCGCTGCCTTTGGCGACGCCTCATTTGGCGCCACCCCCGCGGGAACGGCTGCGGTACCGGCCGCTGCCGGGGCGTGGGTGTCGGGTGGGGGCCCTGCAGGATCGCAGCACGGCGGGACGACGGCGCGCCGCCGCCATCCCACCCTCTGCCTTCACCGTGCTGTCCTCAGCTCGACAGCACACGCTCCCTTGGCCGTGAGGGCGAGACTATGAGGGGCCATCCCTCCCACCGCCGCAGATGGTGCTCAAGGGCCGGCCTGAGGAGCATGACGCGCCGCTCGGGCAGATCCAGACGGTGCAGGTCAAGGAGGAGGTGATCAAGGAGGTGGTGCGCGAGGTACCAAAGATGGTTTCGGTGCCGGTGGAGGTGATCAGAGAGGTGCCCATCGAGGTGATCAAGGAGGTGGAGAAGATTGTGTACCGCGATGTCATAAAGGAGGTGTTTGTGGACGTCATCAAAGAGGTGCCCAAGGTGGTCGAAGTGGTCAAGGTGGTCGAGGTGCCGATTGTCAAGGAGGTGGTGCTGGAGCAGGTGCGCGTCGTTGAGAAGCCGGTGACGCAGGTGGTTGAGAAGGAGGTGATCAAAGAGGTGGAGGTGGTGAAAGAGGTGGTGATCGAAAAGGAGGTGGAGCGCATCGTCGAGAAGGTTGTCGAGGTCATCGTCGAGAAGCCCGTCGAGATTGTCAAGGAGGTGTTCCGCGGCGTGCCGTACGAGGTGATCAAGGAGGTGGAGGTGGTCAGGGAGGTGGAGAAGCTGGTGGAGGTGCCGTACGAGACGATCCGCGAGGTGGTGGTGGAGGTGATCCGGGAGAAGGAGGTGCCAGTCGTGCAGGAGGTCGTCACCGAGGTCGTCAAGGAGGTGCCCGTCGAGGTGCCGAAGGAGGTGTTTGTCGACCGAATTGTCGAGGTCATCGTCGAGAAGCCGATCGAGATCGTCAAGGAGGTGATCAAGGAGGTGCCGATCGAGGTGATCCGCGAGGTGGTGGTGGAGAAGCAGGTGCCCGTCGACAAGGTCATCATCCAGGAGGTGATCAAGGAGGTGCCCGTCGACCAGGTGATCAAGGAGGTGCCGCGTGACGTGGTGCGCGAGGTGCCGGTCGAGGTGGTCAAGATCCAGGAGGTGCCCGTCGAGGTGGTCAAATGGACGGACCGCGAGGTGGTCAAGGAGGTGGAGGTGCCACGGTACCTGACCCCCGACATCGTGCACGTCGACCACTCGAGGACCGTCTCCATCCCGTCGAGCTCGCAGTCCTTTAGCAACACAACGCCGCAGCCAGGCTTCCGCTCGTACACCGTGCCGCGCGAGACGTACCAGACCACGCCGCGCACCGAGAGGGTGCGCGCGCCGGAGCCGCAACGCGTCCAGACGGAGCTGCTCTCGACGCGCAGCTACTCGGTGCCAGCCCCCGCCGAGCCGCCGGCGCCAGCACCGGAACCACCGCCGCGGCTGTGGCCCACCGCCGCCCCCGCCGTCGCGCCGCCGGAGCGGCGGCCGGCCCGCAGCCGCTCTGCGGTCAAGCGAAGGCCGGCGAGCGCCGCGCCCCGGAGAGAGCCCCGCCGCGAGGCCCAGGGCGACGCGATTGACGAGCTAATCAAGGCGGCGCTCTCGGGTGGCGAGCAGCGCGTGCCGCCGTCCGAGACGGGCGCCGCCAGGGTTGCGGGAGGGCACAAGGTGTACGATTCGTCGGGTTCTGCGGTCACGCAGAGATCGCCGAGTACGTGTCGGGCAGTGGGGTGTTGAACAAGCTAAACATCTCCTGGAACGAGATCGGCCCCACCGGCGCCGCCGCGATCGCCGACGCCCTCAAGGGCAACACCCCGTTGACGCGCAGAGCGGAGGCCAATGCCTTGGCGCCCTCGGGGCCGATCTCGTTGCAGGTGAGGTACAGAGTTTTCAGCACCCCGTTGACGCGAAGAGCGGAGGCCAGCGCAACGGCGCCCTCGTCCGAGATGTTGTTGTCGACTAGCTTGAGGGTGATCAGCACCCCGTTGACGCGCAGCGCCTCGGCCATCGCGGCTGCGCCCTCGCCGCCGATCATGTTGTTGGCGCCGAGTTTGAGGGCGGTCATCACCTTGCTGAAAAATAAAAAAGAAAAACGGAATATACCAGCAAAAGCTACTAGTAGACCGTCCGATTTCATGCACCTTCCTTCTCGAGCCCACTCACATCTCGAGCTCGAACCCTACCCGCCCGCTCACCGCATCTCGAATCGCTCCCTTCCCTTCGTCGCCCAAATCGTTGAACCCTTCTGAACTTCAAGTTGAAGCGGAGGTCGATGCTTTTCAGCACCCCGTTGACCTCCAAAGCGGAGGCCAGCGCGGTGGCACCCTCGTCGCCGATCTCGTTCCCGCCGAGGTCCAACTCGGTCAATACAATACCGCGTTAACCGCGAGGGCGCCGCCGAGCGCCTTGGCACCCTCGGGGCCACTCCTGTTGTCGCTGAGGTTGAGCGACTTTAGCACCTCGTTGCCGCGCAGCGCCTCCGCGATCGCAGCGGCCCCCTGGTCGCGGATCTGGTTGCCGGCGAGGTAGAGGTGGGTGAGCACCCCATTGACCTTCAAGGCCTCTGCAAGTGCTTGGATGCCGGACGCGTCGTAGCTGCCCCGCCCGTACTTGACCCCGCAGAGCGCGTTGTCCGAGAGGTTGAGCGAGGTCAGCACCGCATTGACGCGAAGTGCGGCTGCTAGCGCCTTGACGCCCTCGTCGTTGATGCCGGTGTCGCAGAGGTCGAGGTTGGTCAGCACCCCACTGCCCGACACGTACTCGGCGATCTCTGCGGCGCCAGTCGGGCCGATATTGCAGCGAGCAAGGCCCAGCGAGGTCAGCTTGTTGCGCTGCCGCTCGACACGCACGATGCCGAGGGCCGCCTCCTCGGTGAGGCTGTTGTAGCCCAGGTTCAAGGAGGTCAGCACCCCGTTGCCACGCAGAGCCGCGCCGATCGCCTTTGCGCCCTCGACGCCGATGTAGTTGAGGGAGAGATTTAGCGTTTTCAGCACCGCATTGACGCGCAGAGCGGAGGCCAGCGCCTCAGCACCCTCGGCGCCGATCGCGTTGCATTCGAGGTCGAGCGTTTTCAGCACCCCGTTGCCGCGCAGCGCCTCGGCGATCGCAGTGGCGCCCTCGTCGCTGATCTTGTTGCCGCCAATGTTGAGGTCGGTCAGCACCCCGTTGACCGCCAGCGCCTCGCCGATCGCCTTAGCGCCCTCGTCGCCGATGCCATTGCCCGAGAGGTTCAGATCGGTCAGCACCTCGTTGCCGCGCAGCGCCTCGGCGATCGCGGCGGCGCCCTCGGCGCGGATAGAGTTGTCGCCGAGGTTGAGGATTTTCAGCACCGCGTTGCCGCGCAACGCCTCGGCGATCGCAGCGGCGCCCTCGTCGCGGATCTCGTTGGAGGCGAGGTCGAGGTCGGTGAGCACTTCGTTGCGCTCGAGCCCGAATGTTATCGCAGCTTGGCCGCCGACTTTGGCTGCCGCGTCCCGCCACTTCTCGTTTGTCCTTTTCATGGCGTTTGCCACCAGCGGTGTGGCGAGGTCCTTGAACCGCTGGCTGCATCTCTTGAGGGCGACCGCAGAATGGAGGTTGCACTTGACCAGCGCCTCCACGACCTCTCGAAGCAAGTCGTCATTGAGCAAGTCCATGGCGACAGCGGGCACACGAAGAGGCACGGCGGGCACTCACCGAGAAATAATGTGGAATCCCTCCTCGCAGCAGCGGCTGTAGTGTAGAATGTAGCGCTATGTTTTTTATAATAATGAGAAAATGGTGACCACGCGTAGTGGTCAGACGTACAGAGAGAGGAAACCTATTAAGAAAGTGAAGAAGGGGAAGAGAGAGCTTTCAAGATGCGAAGTGAAACTCCAAAGAAAATTCGAGGTCGACAGACTAGAGCGTACCTCGACTAGCGGAGATCGACGGCCAGCGCGGACCGGTCGCCGTCAGTAGGTGAAAAAGCACTCACATCGACAGCAGACTTTTTTTGTAAGGCACGCCGCCCGCCAGTGACCAGTGACCAGGACTACTTATGTTTTCGTAAACGTAGTCGTGGCCCCCCGCTACGTGCACGACTGCGACTGGGTAGCGGGGGGCTATAAACACGTACGTAAATGGCCAACCCCGCCCACAGCAGGTGTCGCACAGTACAGCTCGAGATCACATAACGTACTTAGCAGCAGCCGCCGCTCACCCCTCACCGCGGCGGCCTCGCGACGACCAGCCCCGGGGTGAGCAGTCCCGCCTGCGGCGGCGGCGGGTACTTGAGCACGTGGCGGGTGCTCGTCGCCACTAGCAGGTGGGCCTCGGAGACGGCGAGGCAGACGACGGGCCCGGGGCAGGCTTCGTAGGTGATGAGCGGCGTGCGGTCAAAGAGCGCCCACGCCAGCACGTCGCCCGTGTCGAGCCCGAGCAGCAAGGCGTTGTGGCACGGCGAGAGGGAGAGGCACGAGACGCCGCCGTCGAGCCGGGCCGACCAGACGCGCTGCCCGTTGAGGGCGAAGAGGTGCAGCGCGGTGGCCGCCGAGCTGCTGAGCAGCACGTACCCGGCGTCCGAGAGGAGCACCGCGTCGATCGGCGTCGCGTCGGGCGAGGTGAAGGTCCGCACGCGCCGCCCGTCGCGTAGCAGGTAGAGGCACGCGTGCCCGTCGCGCGACGCGACGGCGCAGACCCGGAGGACGGACGAGACGGCGACGCAGAGCACGTCGCCGCCGTGGCCTCGCAGCACGTGCGACGGTCGGGGCGAGGCCTCGGCGCCGGGCGCGGCGAGCCCCGCGAGCCCGGCCCTGCCAAAGTCCCACAGCAGCGCCGTGGCGTCGAGCGAACCCGAGAGGAGGTAGCGGGCGCAGCGGCTGAGCGCGACGCACGTGACGGTCTCCGAGTGGACGGCGAGTCGGAGGCGCAGCCCTCCGCCCCCGTGCGCGGTGCTCAGGCAGAGCGAGCCGTCCCAGTGCCCCCCCGAGGCGAGCCACGCCTTGGACGGTTGGCCGTCAGTGGCGGCGAGGCAGACGGCGCGAGCGATGGTCACGCCCGGCGCAAACGCGGGCAGGGCGGCGACGTCGCCGATGGCGCTCGCACGCGCGCCCTCGCCGACCGGTCCGCGGTAGAGCGTGAGCTGCCGCTCCATGTCGAGCAGAAGGAAGGAGTCGTCGCCGCCGCTGTGCAGCGCCGCCGGCACCGAAGGCACGCGCAGCGCCCCGACGGGACGCACGGGGGTCGGGTCGCAGATCGGCCACGCGCCGAGCGGCGGCGGCGGCGGGGCGGGCCGCCGTCTCGGGTGCGGCGATGTGAAGAGCTGCGGCGGCGTCTGCCCAAAGTTTTTGATCTGCGCCTGCAGCGCGCGCCGCCCCTCGGCGGACGAAAGGCCCGACAGGTCGACCGTCCCCTCGTAGGTCAGGTAGAAGAAGACGTTGAGCGCGCCGGCCGCCGCCGGGCCGCGCTGCTTGGCGCCAAAGATGAGGTCGACCCACTGGTGCAGCCGCTCGGACACGTGGTCGCACTCGAGGGCCGCGCGGTGCTTTGCGACGAAGTCGACGGCGTCCGAAGCCCACGGCGGCAGCCGCACGTCGTCGACGGCTTGTCCGTCCTGCCGCGTGCCGAGCGAGAGGCCGTTGCGGTTGAGCAGCACGTCGGGGAGGCAGAAGAGCTCGGGGACGAGCTCCTTGACGTCGGAGGACGAGTGCGTGCAGGAGTGGTACCTAGGAAAGGTCCAGGAAAGGTCTAGGAAAGGTCTGGGAAAGGTCGGTGGACGCGTGCGTGCAGGAGCGGCACGTCTGGCCGAGCGAGTGGAAGAGCCGGTCCGCGTGGTCAAAGCGGCCCGACTGCAGCGCCTTGTGGTGCGAGGTGAAGGGCTCGAGGCGGAGCAGGTAGTAGAGCACGAACCCCATCGTCGAGTAGTGAGAGCCTAGAAGGTTCCTAGAAGGTTCCTAGAAGGTTCCTAGAAGGTGCCCGTCGTCGAGTAGTGCGAGCCGTAGTGGAAGCGGGGGATGTCCGGGTCGTCAAACAGCTCGTAGGTCTGGCGGACCAGATCGGCCTGCGCCGGGTCCTGCGCCCCCATCGGCTTGGAGAGGTCGCGGAAGACGGCCGGGTCGGCCAGGTTGAGCGTGGGCGAGGCGTAGTCGGAGAGCACCCACGGCAGGACCTAGGAAAGGTCCAGGAAAGGTCTAGGAAAGGTCTAGGAAAGTCGGAGAGCACCCACGGCAGGACCGGGTACTGGTTGAGGTCGTTGTACGAGCGGCCCGCCATCTCGTTGAGCTTCATGAGGTAGTCGAAGTTGGAGAGCTCGCGCCGCTGCCACGCCTCCTGCAGCTCGGAGAGCATCTTGCCAAACGCGGTCCGCGCCGACCGGTCGCGGTCGCGGTACGTGAGCGAGCACTTGCGCTTGATCCACGAGCGCACCTGCGTGCGCGAGCGCTTCGTCCGGAAGTTGAGCAGGATCGAGTCGCCGTCGTCGTCGAGGAGCTCCAGCGCCGTGTGCACCATAAGGTAGCGCCGCCGCTGCATCTGCGCCACCGACGAGAGCGGCCACGACAGGGCTGCATCGCGCGCCACCTGCTCGCTGCACGCCGGGGCGCCTGTTCACGGTGAGGCGGCTGTGAAGGGACTCCCTTCTCAGCGCGCTGCACGCGCCGGGCTGCCGGCCGCGCCGGCGACGCGGCTCGGCGCCTCGCCCGAGCTGATGAAGCGCAGCTTCGAGTCGGAGAGGTAGAGGCGGCCGGGAAGCAGCCCGTGTGGCCGCACGAGGTCCGCCTAGAGGGTTGCGCCAGCCCAGTTCAGGCTCTGAGCGCAACCGTGGGTGTGCGCGCGGCCGGGGCCGGAGGGCCGCCTCGAGCGAGAAGACTTGCGAATCGCCCTCGAGCGCCACCGCCTCCGCCTCGGCCGCCGCCTCGCCCTCCTCCTCGCCCTCCTCCTCCTCCTCCTCGGCCGCCGCCACCGCCGGACTCTCTCCGCTCACGCTGCTCACGACGCTCGAGCCCATCGACTTGAACGCGCGCACGGCGCCGAGGATGCGCAGGTACGGGGTCGCCGCTGCGCCGCCGCCGTCGGCCGCCGCGCCGCCGCCGCCGCCGGCCGCGGTCGCCGCAACCTCAGCCGACGTCGCGGACGCCTGCAGCGCGCTCCATCGGCTAGCCCCGCTCGTCGCGCCGCCGGCGCCGCCCCCGTCCCCCGCGTCCGCGCGGCGCGGCGAGTCTGGCGGTGTGTCCGGAGCGGGCTCGCCGGGCAGCAGGAGCATGCGCCGCGAGCGGCTGTCGGTCTGGTCGCACACGCGGAGGAGGTGCGCTGGGGGCGCCTCGCCGTCGCCGTCCGCGCTCCAGACAGAGCTCGAGAGCCGGAGCTCGCCCCATGTGCGCGCCCACGCCGCGGCGGCCGCCTTGCGCCGGCGGGCGCGCGACGCGCGCGAGATCGCGGCGCGGGTACTCATCTCGGAAGAGAGTGCGCGGCTCGACGCCGACGCCTCGCCGGCGAGACTCTCCACCTGCCGGCGCTAGGAAAGGTCTAGGAAAGGTCTGGGAGAGGTCTAGGAAAGGTCTAGGAAAGTCTGGGAAAGGTCTGGGAGAGGTCCAGGAAATAGGAAAGGTCCAGGAAAGGTCTAGCCTCTCCACCTGCCGGCGCACGTCGCGCTGCCGCGCCTCGGTGGCCGTGACGAGGGCGTCCTGCCGCGACTGGCGCGCGAGTGCCGCCTCGAGTGCGGCCGAGCGGCCGAGCGACAGCCCCTCGAGCGCCTCGGCGAGCGGCTCCTGGGCGAGCAGCCACAGCCACGACTCCTTGGCCTCGAGAAAGGTCTCGGCTGCCACGCCGGCGCGCAGCGTCGGCGGCGGCCGGCCGATACCCATCAGCCGACACGCCGCGCCCAGCAGCGCCTGCAGCGCGGGCCCCGCGGCAGACGTCACCGCCGCGGGCGGCGGCGGCATGCCGGCGGGAGGCCAGAGGGCGTGGAGGAGCCGGCCGATCGCGCGGCCGAGCTGCCGCAGCTGCCACGTCCCCGCCGCCTCCGCCGCGGAGTCCTGCCCGCTCCCGGTCGACTCGAAGCTACCGACGCGCGTCGAGGGGTCGCGGCCGGAGAGGAGAGAGCCGCCGCGTGAGGAGAGAGTGGGCGTGCCCCGCGACGGCTGCTGCTGAGGAGACGGCTCGAGAAAGGGCCTCTCGCACCAGACAGCCGCGCGAGTTAGCAGCTCGTCGAGCTGGCGTGCGGGCTCGAGCGGCCCCGCTCCCCCATCTGCGGCACCCCCGTCCGCCGGCTGGGCGCCGCCCCCCTCCTGGAGCAGCAGCAGCTGCATCGCCAGCGCAACCTCGCAAAACGTGGCGCCGCCCCCCTCGCCGCCGCCACTCCCGCCGCTGTCCGCCCCGGCGTGTGGCGCCAGCTCGGCGGCGGTCGAGTGAACCAACACAGTGGCCGCCGGCTCGACCATCGCGTGCACGACCAGCGCGTCGAGCCAGCGCAGCAGCGCCAGAGCCAGGCCCGCGTCGGCCCACCGCCCGTCGCTGTCGCGGGAGAGAGTGGAGTCGAGCGCCGCCGCAGCAGTGGCCGGCGGCGACACTGCGGCGGACGGCGACGGCGACGCAGCACCGGTGCCGGCGGCGCCTCTCACCCCGCCGGCGGCCTCGCTGAAGCTAACCTCGCTGCAGCTAACCTCGGACCCCGCCTCGGAGCTCGCCTACAGGAAGGGTCCACGAAAGGTCCAGGAACGGTCTAGGAAAGGTCTAGGACTCCGCCTCGGAGCTCGCCTCGACGTCGGCGGCGGCACGCGGCGGCGGGGAGAGGCGAGCCTTCGGCGCGCCGCTCACCGCCGCCGACAGCTCCGCGTTGGTCTGGAGGCGGCGCCAAGGACCCGACGGCGACTCTGCGGACGCGTCGCGCTTGACGGCCGGCTGCGAGGGGGACGGTTTGACCGCACTCAACCCGTGGGCCATCGCCCCGCCGAGCCGGTGCAGCAGCGCCGACCCGGTGGCGGCCGCAGCGCCCAGCCGGCCGTGCCCGCCGCCCGCCGCGCCGGAGCCGGCGCGCGCGCGGCCTCCCGCCTGCGCGGCGGCGCCCGCCTCGAGGACGGTGGCGTGCACGAGGGAGGCTAGCCGCACAAGGTTGCTCCAGAGCGGGTCGGCCCGCGGCCCCTCGCGCGCGCCCCCCTCGAGCGGGGCCGCGACCAGCGCGGCGAGGCTGGCGGGCAGCGCGGGGCGGAGGGTCTCGAGGACGGTGGCGAGGAGCTGCCGCTTGGAGGCGCTCGGCTCGGCGGTGTAGAGCTCGAGCGTGGTGAGGGTGCGCATCGTGTCGGGCCAGCCTCCCGGCCGGCGCAGCGAGCAGAGCACAAAGTCGACCAGCAGCTGCGAGCAGAGAGCGTGGCACGCGCGGCCGTCCGGCGACGTGGCGGCGCGCGTCTGGTTGAGGATGGCGCAGACGGGCTGCTCCCACCCCAGCTGCGCCGCGAGCGCGCGCTGGTTGTCGCCGTCCTCCGACCGGCGGAGCCAGAGCGAGAGCGACTGCAGCAGGGTCGCCTGCAGGAAGGGTCCAGGAAAGGTCCAGGAAAGGTCTAGGAAAGAGCGACTGCAGCAGGGTCGCCTGCAGCACAGCCGACGAGCCGACGCCCAGCCCGAGCAGCGGCGGGAGCGCCTCGGGGTGCGCGAAGCGGCCCGCCGCGTCGTCAGCGAGGCTGATGTGATCGTCGACGCGCGCCACGAGCGGTGGCGCGCCCGCGCCCGCCTCGGCAGCCGCGGCCGGCGCGACGCGTCCGTCTGCCCAACCCGGCGCGCTCGAGCCGAGGACGAGCTGCGTGAGGGCGTCAAGCAGCGCCTCGTCGGGGCACGCTGTCGCCACGCGCTCACTGAGCCACGCCCAGCCCCCCGCCTCCCACGTCTCTGCGGCCCACGCCGCGGCCGCCGCCCGCGCCTCGGGGTCCGGGGCGGAGCGCGCGAGCGCGAGCACGCGCGAGATGAGTCGCACCAGGAGCTGCGTCACCTCCGGCTCCTGCTCCGCCGGCGCGCTCGGCAGCAGCGGCAGCAGGCAGCTCAGCAGGCTCCAGCTTGGACCGCCGCCGCCGCCGCCTTCGTCGCCTCCTCCTCCTCCTCCTCCTCCCCCGCTGACGAGGCCCAAGTCGAGGGCGGCGCGGCGGGGCAAGTCGGGCACCGGTCCCGCGAGCAAAGCGCTGATCGTGCGGAGGTCGGGCGAGAAGGAGAGGGCGAGCAGCATGCGCAGCAGCGCCGCGCGGGGCACGGCGTCCCCGCTCGACACCACGGCATGCACCACGTACCCCAACGCCGCGCGCGGCAGGCCAACGGCCGTCTCCGCCGCCGCAACAAGCACGTCCATCGCGAGGGCCCAGGCGCGGCGCTGCCAGGCCGACTCGTCGTCTTCGGGCGGTGCGGGGTCGGCCAGCTGGCACAGCGAGGGGGCGGCCCTCGCCTCGAGGAGGTTCTCGACCAGCACGCCCACCGCGCCGGTGCGTACCCACTGGCGGGGCGCCGCCCCTGCGGAGGTGCGCAGCAGCCGCATCACAAGGGGCAGCACGCGCGGGGCCGCGCGACGCCACAGCCTCATGTCGAGAAGGAGGTGCAGGAGCAGCGCGTCGGACAGCGCCTCGTGCGGCGCCAGCGCCCGCTCGAGTGCCGCGAGCGCGTCGAGCGTCTCCTCCGTCAAGATGCGCGGCGACGCCTCGCGCAGCAGGTGCGCGAGCATAGGCACGCCGCCGCTCTGCTCCAGCTCCACCGCCATCAGCTCTCCGCCAGACAGGGCCGCCGTGAGCGCGGCGATCACGCGCGCCGCGATCGCGTCGGCGCCTGCTGCCGACCACGCCTCCGCGCCCTTGTCTCGGCTCCGGCTCCTCTGCAAGTGCTTCTGCGCGGCGGCGGCGGACGCGGACAGCGAGCGAGTGCACGGGACGGGGGAGGGTGCTCCCCCACCGGCGCGCAGCAAGTGCAGGAGCGGAAGGATGGGGAGCGGCCCTCCGAGGGCGGTCCCGATCAGGCGCGGGCGCAGCAACGTGACGCCGCCGCCCAGAGCCAACGGCCGACACCTCGCCGGCCCGACGTCGCCGCACGCGCCCTGGCTCGCCGCGGCGGGGGGGTAGAAGGCGGCGAGGCGGCAAGGCCGCGTCGACGCCAGCGAGGTGCTCAGCACGCGGGAGCCAGCGGCGGCGGCGGCGAGCGCGGCGGCGGGCAGGGCGCAGCTCGGACCCGCGCGCCACATCGCGGCGGCCTCGGCGTCGGTGGGCGACCCCTGCAGGCAGAAGACGGGGCCAACCTGCCCAGTGAAGCCCGCCGCCACGCCGGACGGAAGGGAGGACGCGCCGTCCTCGGGAGCGCCGAGCGGCTCCGGAGAGCCGACGCGCAAGCGAAACGGCGCGGCGGCGGCGGCGGCGGCGGCGGCGGCGGCGGGCGGGAGGGCGGGGAAGGCGCACGCGACGGGCGGCGTCCGCCGCCCATCCAGCACTGCGAACGCCTCCGCACCGCCGCCGCGCAGCATCGGCCTCCGCCGGAAGGAGACGAGGAGGAGGTGCCATCGGCCGGGCTGCACGGAGACGGCGAGGTTGGCCTGCTGCGGCAGCGAACGGCGCAGCTTGCCCTGCTCTCCGCCGTGCAGGATGATGAGCAGCTGCTGCCGCGCCACGCGCAGCTTCACCGTCATCCCCTCGGGCGTCGGCGGCGGCGGCGGCGCCGCCTCGCCGGCCGGCGGGCGCGCACCGCGGTGCAGCGCAAAGAGCACGCAGTCATCCGCAGCGCCCACCTCGACGCGCAGCCAGCAGCCAAAGGCAAAGTCTTGCGCAAGGAGGGAGGCGGTCAGCTCGGCTGGCAGAGCGAGCCCGGACCCCCACCCGTCCAGGTCAAAGACTTGGCGAGGCGCGACGGGCGGGGCTGCCTCGCCGTTGCCGCCGCCGCCGCCGCCACCGCCGCCGCCGCCGCCGCTGCCGCCACCGCCGCCGCCGCCGCCGCCGCCCTCGCCGCCGCCGCCGCCGCCGCCGCCGCCCGCGCCGCCACCCTCGCCCTCGCCGCCGCCGCCGCCGCACCACGCCACCAGCAAGTCGAGGAGCTGCTGAGGCCGGGGCAGCGCCGCCGCGCCGCCTCGCTCGATCGACTGGCGCGCGAGGCCGAGGAGGGTGCAGACCTCGTCCGAGGTGGCGGCGTGGGAGCCGAGCGTCGCCAGCAGCGCGAGCACCTCGTCGAGCACCTCGGCACTGCCGGGCGGTGGCGTGAGCCAGCCGAGCAGGACCGACGTCGTGCGCAGCCCGCCGACGGTGCACGTCCACAAGTTGAAGACGGAGCGACGAAGCAGGTCGCGCAGCCGGCGCAGCGCGTCCGCCTTGGCATCAGGCACCTCCAGGTAGCCGATGAGCGAGATGGCCTGGTGCACGGCGGAGCGGCGGAGCAAGCGGACGCCGCCGCCACCGTTGGCCGACTGCAAGAGGTGGTCGACCATCCGGACGGCCGTTGGCTGGACCGGCGGTGTCTCCGGCGGAGGAGGAGCCGGCGCTGCCGGCGATGGAGCCACATCGTCGGGGGATGGTGAGGCCACCATGTCGGCGCTTTTCGACCTGGGTTCGGGCTCCTTTGCCGTCTCGGGGGTCAGCTCATCTCTTAACCAACTTGTCCGACCCCATGAACTAAAGCTGCCAAGGATGCTGTAGCCTTCACTTTCTGCGTGCCTGAGCTGGAAACATTCACGGATTGCACCCCGGTCGAAACAAACAGTTTTGGCTGATTTTCGCATTTCGGCGGAAAGGACGTTTTGAGAGAGAGAGAGGTGTTTGTTTACGTTTTGGGGGCGGGCAGAACACAATGTTGGCTCATTCGGTTTACGGAACGCGAAGTTTTCCCGATCCCGGATCCCGTTCCTTCGCCCTGACCATGTGGGCGCTGTCTCTCCTCCACCTTTCCCTTGGCCAAACAGGAGACTTCCTACGCGCTGGGTGCGCTTCTCAGCTCCCCGGCCCTGGATGTGAGGCTGATAACTGCACTCCAAGTGCTCCAAGTGCGCACTGGCACTAACACAGGTACACCACGGGAGCCGCCCGCCTAAGCGACTCCCGCGAGGGCGGCGAGGGGCACGTAGCTCCGTGCACTCGCCCGCCCCCGCCACAGCCCACAGGCAAGCTCATTGACCATCTGCTCTGCGATTGCCGTGTGAAGAACGACCGAGATACGCTGCTTCTGCAGCCCCAGCCAATTCTTGGTGGTCCAAGTCACCTCATCGACAAGCCTCATCGAGCCCGTGCCCAGTGTCGTGAGAGAGATTTTTATTAACCAACAAGAAATCACGACTCTCACAGTGATTTGGGCTCGGCAGCTTGTTAGCCCTCAGCCGAAGCTGGGGCCGGTCCCGTAGCCGAAAGAGCCCGCGCCGATGAGTTCGACGCGGTCGGGGGGGCCTGCGGAGAGGCCAGCGAGGTGGCGATCGCCGCTGTACTTCATGGTGCCCTCGGTGGGGCGGCTGACAAGCCTTGTTTGTGTTGTTTGACAAGCCAGAGGTCGATACTCTGGACGACCCATAGGATGCCACGAATGCCTGAAGGAGAGGGAGGCGAGGCCAGAGGCAGGCTCAGCTGCTCTCGGGTGATCCCGCTTTGGTGGCTGAAGGACCCGATGGTCCTGCTTCTTCTTGTGAGAGAGAGAGAGAGTTTTGTTGTTCTTGTGTCGTGTGAGAAAGAATTTCCCAAACAATTTCAACACAAAACACAATTTTACCAAGGCTCCAAATACGACACCTGGCACGGGACTGGCGCGCACCCTCCGAATCACGCGTGTCCCTCCGTTCACATAAACGCAAGGGACACATCTCTTCCTGGTCTACTCCTGGTCTACTCGAGTAGTGGGTGACGCCCAGGTGACGCCGCCGTGGAGACGCCGTGCAGCCACCGCTCTCCTCTCCCGCTATTACCTCCGCCGCCGGCCTGCAAGGATGCGCTGGTACGGGGCGGTGGACCTGGCTCTCGCCTGCAAGCGCTGCTGCCCCCGCCTCTACGGCTGGCTGGAGCGGGCCCAGACCAGGCTCGGCTCTTACGGCCCGGACGGCGCGGCGCGGTCCGCCAGCGCCGGATCGGCAGACAATATGCTCTTCACGTTAGGAGCGGAGGGGCCGGCCCTTGGCGGCTCGTCAGGCCGCCGCGCGCAACGCCACCGCTCACGCGTGCTTCGCGGAGCTCCCACCACACCATCCTCGTCCTCCGCCGCCGCCGCGCCGGGGCAGCCATTCGGTGGCTCAGACTTTGTGGCGAGCGGGGGGGGTGCGGTGGCACCACAGGTCCGCCATGCCGGAGCGGCGGGCGGCGAGTGGCGGCCTCCCCTCCACGAGCCTTCGCAGCCCCACACGCCGCAGGGTGGCGGCGGCTGCTCGGGCGGCTTCACTACCGGCTCTGCGGGTGCGGCGGAGGCGTCACCCGCGGGCCGCAAGGCGGGCAGCGCCAAGAGCCGCGCCTCCTCCAAGCTGCGCCAGCAGGGCGGCGCCACGAAGAGGGGCCACCCGGAGGCTTTTGCTGCCGGCGCCGGCGCCAAACTTGCAAAGGGTTTGGGCGGCGACGCGCCGATCGCCGGCGACGCGGGCGCGGAAGGCGCCGCTGCCGCTCCCGCTTCACCGATCCCTCCCGCGGCCGGCAGCACGGCTCGGCTCATCCTCGCGCGGTGCCTCCGGTGTGCGCAGCCGAGGCACCCTCCCCTACACACGCAGCCGGCCGCTTCCACGCTGCCGCTCGTGAACAGGTACGTGGATTTTGAGGCGAGGGTTGCCAAGGCCCGCTCGCTGTGCTCGTCGGAGGTGGACGCGCGAGCGGGTGAGCTGATGGAGGAGCACTGCAAAGAGTTCGTTGCCGAGAGGATCGATGGCGCAGAGCTGCAGCGCCGGCGTGCGGCTGCGCGGAGGTCGGTGAGGATCACTTTTGTGCCGCGCCTGGGCGCCCTCGAAACGGCCTTCGCCGCGTACACTGCGGCGGCGGCCGCGGAGCAGGCGGCGGAGGCGACGCTCGAGGCGGCGGAGGCGACGCTCGAGGCGGCGCTGCGCGCGCTGGAGAAGAGGGGGGGTGAGGCCAACCCGCCGGCGACGGTGGCGGCAGGCAAGCTGCTCCTCGAGGCCAGCCTTCCCATCAATGAGGCGCCCGCAACGCTTGTACCGCACAACGATCTTCACGGCGCCATTCTCCTTTGGTGCTGCTGTGCTCGGGACACACCCACGCCATAATGTCGCTATAGGCGACGCTCACTTACGCCGCAGCAACGATCTTCGCGGCGCCTTTCTCTTTCTGGTGGGGAGATACGCCAGTTGACTTTATGCCCTATTACCGGGGCCCCGATGCAAGCGATGCGGCAGCGATCGTGTACGACGGTGGTGGACACTTTGTGGCGCTTCTCTCGAGCGAGGTGTGATGGCACTCGAGCGGCAGCGCACAGCGTCTGAGCGATCCTGACTCCGCGCCGCCATATCTGCAGGAATCGTTGTCGATCGAGCCTCATTTGGTCGTCGACTTACACTCGCACCGGCCGGACAAGTACGTACGAGGCACTGTGGCAGTCTGCTTCTTCGTCGCCCGTGGCCGCTTTATGCTGGAGCTTCGCGACCCCGCGGCCGACGACAAGGGCTCGCCTCTGGTCGCACTCGTCTCGAATGTGATCACCCGGCGCGTCGCAGAGGAGGAAGCGCAGAGGAGGAGGCGCGGCAAGGAGGAGCCGCCGCCGGCCGACTTCGTTTGCCCCATCACGACCGAGATCATGGGCGACCCGGTGATGGCGGCGGACGGGCACGCCTACGAGCGGTCGGCAATCGAGCGCTGGCTCACGACCAAGTTGACGAGCCCGATGACGGGCGAGGCGCTCGAGCAGAGCTGTCTCTTTCCCAACCACATCCTGCGCCGGATGATCCGAGAGTGGCGAGAGGCGCATCTGCCGCCCGCCCGGTCCCTCCCCCCAGTGACGTGACCCCCCCCCCCTCACATACACACACACCGACACACACACACACCGACATCGAACACCGACACACACACACACACACACACACACACACACACACACACACACACACCGCGCTCACCCACGTGCACTGGGCCTGGCACTTTTAATGCCGTGGGGCTCCTGTCGTTAGACGTGGAGACGCGAGGGTCGCCCCCCCTTGCCCCACCACCTCGTGTGTGTGGAGAAGTTTACCTTACCTTACCTTACCTCCCCCCCAAGCGGGCCGCCAAGAAGGCTAGTTCCATTTCACTGTGGCACAGCTCGCGTTACAAAACCTTGATTTGACCATTTGTGCGCCATTTGTCCCTCTCGGTGCCTTCCAGAGGCAGCTGTGACCCCGCCGAGTAGACGGGCGCACACAGCAGGTGGCGCGATGTGCGCCCGTCCACTCGGCGGGGTCGCAGCTGCCTCTGCGCGTCCTGGGGAGGGACAAAAGTGTCGCCGCCGAAGGCGACTCGACGCCGCTGAGATCGGAGATCAAGCTCTGACAGGTCGCACGTCGCTCCTTTGACGCCGACGTGACTCACCCGTGCAGATCACATCAGGACACGGTCTCGACACGCTCGGTACGACGCCTGCGACCCGTCTTGGGTCAGGTGGCACGACGCTCATCGCGCCTACCAGCGCTGGCTCGAGAAGCTCTCGCAGCTGCAGAACGAGGTGAAGAACCCGTTTGCATATGCCAAGACGAGGTCGACGGCAAAGAACCCAAGTTTGTTTACCACTATACCGACAATGAGAGCCTCAGCGGCTCCGGCGCCGTCTCCCTTCTTATTTATTTGTTGCTTCTAACCTGCTGCTGCTACCCTGGGCCAGTTCGAGGCCCTAAAGAGCAACAGGTCCTCGGAGAGGGTACCCTGGGTCGGCGGGGTGCGCCGAACGGCTCCCACCCCGATGATGTACCCCTTCATCGCTCTCACAAGTCTTCACAAGTGTTCTCAACTTCCCCCGGCACTTCCGGAATTCGCCCGCCGCCGCCCGCCGACAGTCGCGACGACCAGGTGGAGCGACGCGATTCCCCAAATAGGGCGCCCCTAGCCGCCGCCACCTCCTCCCCGAGTCTGCTGGGCGCGCGACGGATCCCTGCCTCTCTGCCCCCCCGCCCTCGCCTCGCCGCCGCCTCCTCTCACCCCCAGCGGCCGCCACGCCGGTAGATTGCGAGCCGCCGACCGTCGACCATCATGGTCAAGGAGCCCGAGCCTGCCTTTGAGATCAACGAGCTGATGACGCTGATGGTGGCGGACTTCCCGTCGATGCCCTGCCCCGGCTCGCCCAACTCGACCACCACCGAGGACCTCTCCGCCTTCGGCAGCGCCGACTTTGAGCAGAGCTGCCTCGACATGGACCTGCCCTCGCCAGAAGGAGAGGATGGGGCGCTCGTGGTGAGCCTCCCCGCGTCGCCGGAGCCCACCGCCAAGAGTATTCTCTCGCGCAAGCGCGAGGAGGTCGCCGGCGGCGGGGGGGACGATGAGGCGCGAAAGGCTCAGCGGATGGCTCGGAACCGGCGGGCGGCGGCGACTTCACGGGCACGGAAGAAGGAGCACCTCGAGTCGCTGCAGGCGCAGGTTGACCGCCTGCTTTCGGAGAACGCGGCGCTCCGCCGCCGGCTGAGCGACGCCGGGCTGAGCACCGCGGATGGCGGCGGTGGTGCGGCGGAGGACCCCGGTGCCGCCAAGGGTAGCGGCGGGCCTGGCGGTGACGCTCACGAGGCTGCAGATGCAGAGCTCGGTCTTGGCGTCGGGCTCGTTGCGTAGGGATCCATGCATGCATGCACGGTTAGGTGAGGGGTGTTGAATACAAAACGACTACATGACAGACTTTTTGAATCTAGACACAGATTTTGAGACCGTCTCGATAGAGACGCACAGACCACAGTCCCAGGCAGACGCACACAGCAAAAACGCACACAATGGACAATGACCTTAGGGCCGGCGGGCACGACGTCCGAATCTCGCGTCGCCCCTCGCGTGCAGCGCGTCGAGCTCGCCGACGCGCGGCGCCGCCTCGCCGCCGCCGGCCGCCGACGCCGCCGCCCCGACTCCTGCTCCTGCCGCTCGTGCGGCTCGGAGGGCCGCCGCCCGCTCCAGCGCGAGACGCTTCTTCTGAGCGTACTGCTGCGCCTGGCTCGGCGGCGCCGCTTCGGTGGGCGCGCGCGCAGCCGGCGCGACGCCCAGCGGCGGCTCGACGTCGCCCCGCCTCTCCGCGGCGCCGAAGGTGTAGGCTCTCACGCCGCCGTCGTCGCAAGCGCAGTCGAGGCGGTTTGGGTCGGCGTGCATTGCGCGGACCGCGGCGCCGCCGGTGCGGAGCGAGTAGAGCCGCCTGAGGCCGGTGCGTGGCGGTGCTGGCGAGGGCGCCTCTCTGCGCAGAACGCCGCCACGGCTAGTCTACCCCGAAGTCCTGGTGGTGGCAGTCGGGGCGCGAGTGTCTGTTCGGGGGGGGGTCGACG